>NW_026530016.1:300000-523756 GCF_028500815.1 Rissa tridactyla | reverse complement strand
AGACCATTGCACATTGCTTGGGTAAAAGGCCACGATCGTTCAAACTCGATCACTGCTCAGTTCAACCAACAGGTAGATGGCCTCACGCGGCTGCAACAAATTGACATTGTAGATGATGGTCGGGAATGGGAACGCTTACTTGAATCGTTACATGTTAAACGTGGCCGCACAGGCCGTCCTGACCTGTGTCGGGAAGGTGGGTGGCTTGTGTCAGTTAAGCTGTGCGAACAAATAGTAACTGCCTGTTCACAATGTCGCCTAAGACTCAGCAAAGATCATCCGAGTAAGGCGCCTCCCTTACACATGCGGGACAAGAAAGCGTTGTGGCATTCATGGCAGCTTGATTATATTGGGCCCTTGAGATCATCAGGTGGGAAAAGATATGTCCTGGTAGGAGTGGAGATTATCTCCAGCCTCAGTATGGCCAGCAGTTTCAAACCAGCTACGAGGGACAACACAGTGAAAGGCCTAACAGGGTGGTTCAGCACACTTCCCCTTCCCGACGAAATCCAGAGTGATAACGTTTCACACTTTACGGCTTCGGTGGTACAAGATTGGGCCAAGGAAGAAGGGATTCGATGGGTATTTCATACTCCCTGTTATCCCCAGGCTAATGGCATTGTTGAACGCACCAATAGATTGGTTAAGCGTTTTGCAAAAAGTCATGAACCTGGTTGGCATTTGCGATTGGATGATGCCATCTATCAACTAAATAACAAATGGAGTGGAGACGGCTGTCCTAAAATGAAAGCTTTCTGTGTACCTGCCAATATTATCTCGCCAAAGGCTGCCAATGAACCGGGAAAATACCCCGGAAGATTTCACCCTGGACTACCTGTGTTAGTGAAAATGCCTCAAAATGGGACGGTGCCAATGGTGCTAGCTACTCCCAAAAATCCCTATGCATGGGAAGCCAAGGATTGTTCAGGGAAGATACACCGGATCAGCACCCGGTGGACCGCACCTTCTTTTTAACCCCGTCGGTCGAATAAGACCGAGCAGATTTTCTTTTCCTTTATGTCTTACAGGAACCTTGGATGAGCTGTACAGACGGATTGGCCTACGCTACCTTTGAATGTCTCCAGGGAATCCTGACATTGAACCTGGCAATAATACTACTTTTATGATATATGGCTATTTGGAGGCCCAAATTCTAAAATGACGAATTGGCAGATGGAATTGATGCTATTCAGTTTCACCTTTTTATTCCCTGTTGTTTGTAGTCAAAGAGACCCAGAGTGGCCATGGTCTCAAGCCTTTCTCGTCTATAATACAAGACTACAGGGAGACCTCATGCTAACGCACCCTTTCCCAATATAGTCAAGCACAGTCTCTGGGGTTTCATCGGGATGTGTCTCAAAGTGACAAGCATTCTGGTTGGTGTCAAGACAAAGGTCTTGTGCTTTGAGAGTATTACTCTCACAAATGAATCCTTGTTGGTCTCGTGAAACGCATGCGTCAACATCAGCAGTTTGCCATTTAGTCTCATTTTGTCGTGCCCAACCTCTGTGCTGTGTTGGATAGAGTAGAGCTCCTTGATGATTCAACCCCAGTGCGATGATTGGGTATATGGTGGATACTGAGGCATTGCGTATCGTTAAGACAAAAGCTGTGGCTTTGCTCTCAGTGGGATCGTAGGTGAAATTAACCAGATACCACCAGGATTGAAATTTTCTCTCAAACTCAATTGCGTTATCCCATATTACTTTTCGAATTTCGGTGGGCAAGGTGCCTTCTTCACCTTCCCTTATGATTTATGAGTTTTTGCAAAACGCTTAACCAATCCGTTGGTGCATTCAACAATGCCATTAGCCTGAGGATAATAGGGAGTATGAAATACCCATCGAATCCCTTCTTCTTTGGCCCAATCTTGTACCACTGTAGCGGTAAAGTGTGAACCGTTATCACTTTGGATTTCCTCGGGAAGGGGAAGTGTGCTGAACCACCCTTTTAGGCCTTTCACTGTGTTGTCCCCAGCAGCTGATTTGAAGCCAGTGGCCATACTGAGGCTGGAGATAATCTCCACTCCGACTAGGACATATCTTTTCCCACCTGATGATCTCAAGGGCCCAATATAATCAATCTGCCATGAATGCCACAACATTTTCTTGTCCCGCATGTGTAAGGGAGGCGCCTTACTCGGATGATCTTTGCTGAGTCGTAGGCGACATTGTGACCAGGCAGTTACTACTTGTTCGCACAGCTTAACCGACACAGGCCACCCCCGGGCTAGACCTTCCTGATACAGATCAGCACGGCCTGTGTGGCCAGGCTTAATATGTAACCATTCCCGACCATCATCTACAGTGTCAATTTGTTGTAGCCGCGTGAGGCTATCTACCTGTTGGTTGAACTGAGCAGTGATCGAGTTTGAACGATCGTGGCCTTTTACCCAAGCAATGTGCAATGGTCTCTGTCCTCCTATTTCCAACAGTTGCTTCCAACTGTCTGTCTCCCAGATTGGGACTCTATTCACCTGCCAATCATTGGCTGCCCAGTGTCCTAGCCATTCAGTGGCTCCTTTAAAAACAGCATATGAGTCAGTGTAAATGTAAGTAGCTCCATGTTGTGCAGCTAGTAGGACGGCTCTGAGTTCCCCTACTTGTGCCCTACCTTCTCCTGTTTCAATTGCTCTTTCCCCCGTTGCTACTTCCAGTGCTACGGCCTTGTATTTCCACTTGCTGTTCTCACGGTGAGATGACACACCAGTAAACCACACTCCTGTAAGATCACTGCCTGCTTTCAGAGGAGGTGCTTCTTGGATTGGAGATGGTCTGTTTGGTGGGGATTGGAACAATAGGGCACCATCTCTATCCTTCTGGAGCATGGATACTTTGATACTACCTTCAGAGACTGGCATGATATCATTAATGCCTTCTAAATAAGCATACCACTTTCGAACTGTGGGTTTCTGGGGAATGCCAGCTGGTGGTGGTGTCCCTTTAAGGACCACATCTGGGAGGCGAAAAGGGCCCCGAACAATCACGCTCTGTTGTCTCCTTATCTGCTCTGCTCGTTGCAATGCTCGCACCAGGGACAGTAAACCCTTCTCCAGGTCTGAATAGCTGCTCTCAGTATCATTAAAGGCGTGAGAGCTAAATTCTAATGGTCTCTCCGGTCCTGCTGGTCCCTTCTGGCATAAATTACAATGGGAACCATGTTCACTGAGCCCCCATTCTACATGGACAGGGTCAGTTGGATGTATGGGGCCAAGTTGTTGGAATAACCTTAGCTCTTTTATTAGCAATTCTAGTGCATTAGTGTGTTGTTCAGTCGACTCCCAGGATTTACCTTTTTTGAGCAAACAATAAAGGGGGCGAGCAATGATGGAAAAGCCAGGGATGTGTTTACGCTAATAACTTAAAGTTCCCAGGACTTGCTGTAACTCCTTCGTGCTGGAAGGATTCTGTCCATGTTCTATTTTTTCAGGGTATCCTGAGGGACAGAAGCAGCTCCCTTAATCCACCAGACCCCCAGGAATTTAACTTCCTGTGCGGGTCCCTGACACTTTGAGTCGGGAATTTCCAATCCGAAATCTGATAATGTTTTTCGGATGTTTTCCATCATGTCTTGTACACTTTCTTGGTTCTCTCCCCTATTAAGATGTCATCAATAATATATTGGTATACTGTACATCCCTGTGAAACAGGAATCTCTGATAGCACTTTAGCCAAAGCATTATGGGCAATAGTGGGGGAATGTTTGTATCCTTGTGGAAAGCGGTTAAAGGTATATTGCACTCCTTTCCATGTGAATGCAAACTGCGCTTTGTCCTGCTCAAGGAGGAGAATCATAAAAAAATATGTCTTTAAAATCTAAGGCAACCCTGCAAGGATGGGCAGCTCCTTTTATCATTGTCACAATTTCCGCGATATTCGGAACAGCAGCGGTCAGAGGTGCAGTGTTGGCGTTTAATTTTCCGTAATCTACTGTGAAACGCCATTGCCTTTTTGGTTTCTTTACTGGCCACACCGGTGAAAAATAAGGCGAGTGAATCCTCTTAATGATGTCCCTTTTTTTCTAAATTTGATACCAATCTGTCTGCTCCTGCAACAGCAGTTGCAGGCAGTGGATACTACAGGACACCAGAGATTTTAGAGGGAGGGAAAAGTATGGAAGTTTCCAATAGACTCAATTTCACTGTGTCTATTACTTTTTCAAATCCTGCAAAACTTCACACTGTGGAGACATCATTAAGAAAAGTCATTAAGAAACCCTCGGACGGCAGGCTTTTGTGACGCCTTCAGCCTCAAAATCACCCTTTCCCACGTGGCGCCGCGCCAGGCACAAAAATGGCCATACGACTGGAGATGGGTCCCCTGCCAAAAGAGCCAGCAGGTAAAACTATGCCTTGTTCTAAAGCTCTTTGGGAACCGCTTGCGTAGCCCCACAGACCTGGGGGCTGCGGGCTTTCCTGCTGCCTTCAGCCTCGACAACACCCTTTCCCACTTGGCGCCGCATCAGGCACAAAAATAGCCATACGACTGGAGATGGGTCCCCCGCCCAAAGAGCCAGCAGGGAAAACTATGCCTTGTTCTAAAGCTCTTTGGAAACCGCTTGCGTAGCTGCACAGACCTGGGGGCTGCGGGCTTTCCTGCTGCCTTCAGCCTCAAAACCACCCTTTCCCACTTGGCGCCGGGCCAGGGACAAAAATGGCCATACGGCTGGAGATGGGTCCCCTGCCAAAAGAGCCAGCAGGGAAAACTATGCCTTGTTCTAAAGCTCTTTGGGAACCGCTTGCGTAGCCCCACAGACCTGGGGGCTGCGGGCTTTCCTGCTGCCTTCAGCCTCAAAACCACCCTTTCCCACTACGCACCGCGTCAGGCACAAAAATAGCCATACGGCTGGAGATGGGTCCCCCACCCAAAGAGCCAGCAGGGAAAACTATGCCTTGTTCTAAAGCTCTTTGGGAACCGCTTGCGTAGCCCCACAGACCTGGGGGCTGCAGGCTTTCCTGCTGTCTTCAGCCTCAAAGCCACCCTTTCCCACTTGGCGCCCTATCAGGCACAAAAATGGCCTATGGGTGGAGATGGGTCCCATGCCCAAAGAGCCAGCAGGGAAAACTATGCCTTGTTCTAAAGCTCTTTGGGAACCGCTTGCGTAGCCCCACAGACCTGGGGGCTGCGGGCTTTCCTGCTGCCTTCAGCCTCGATACCACCATTTCCCACTTGGCGCTGCGCCATGCACAAAAATGGCCATACGGCTGGAGATGGGTCCCCCGCCCAAAGAGCCAGCAGGGAAAACTATGCCTTGTTCTAAAGCTCTTTGGGAACCGCTTGCGTAGCCCCACAGACCTGGGGGCTGCGGGCTTTCCTGCTGCCTTTAGCCTCGACACCACCCTTTCCCTCTTGGCGCCGCGCCAGGCACAAAAATGGCCGTACGGCTGGAGATGGGTCCCCCGCCCAAAGAGCCAGCAGGGAAAACTATGCCTGGTTCTAAAGCTCTTTGGGAACCGCTTGCGTAGCCGCAAAGACCTGGGGGCTGCGGGCTTTCCTGCTGCCTTCAGCCTCAAAGCCACCCTTTCCCACTTGGCGCCGGGCCAGGCACAAAAATGGCCATACGGCTGGAGATGGGTCCCCCGCCCAAAGAGCCAGCAGGGAAAACTATGCCTTGTTCTAAAGCTCTTTGGGAACCGCTTGCGTAGCCCCACAGACCTTGGGGCTGCGGGCTTTCCTGCTGCCTTCAGCCTCGACAGCACCCTTTCCCACTTGGCTTCGCGCCAGGCACAAAAATGGCCTATGGCTGGAGATGGGTCCCATGCCCTAAGAGCGAGCAGGGAAAACTATGCCTTGTTCTAAAGCTCTTTGGGAACCGCTTGCGTAGCCCCACAGACCTTGGGGCTGCGGGCTTTCCTGCTGCCTTCAGCCTCAAAGCCACCCTTTCCCACTTGGCGCCGGGCCAGGGACAAAAATGGCCATACGGCTGGAGATGGGTCCCATGCCCAAAGAGCCAGCAGGGAAAACTATGCCTTGTTCTAAAGCTCTTTGGGAACCGCTTGCTTGGCCCCACAGACCTGGGGGCTGCAGGCTTTGCTGCTGCCTTCAGCCTCGACACCACCCTTACCCACTTGGCGCCGCGCCAGGCACAAAAATGGCCATACGGCTGGAGATGGGTCCCCCGCCCAAAGAGCCAGCAGGGAAAACTATGCCTTGTTCTAAAGCTCTTTGGGAACCGCTTGCGTAGCCCCACAGACCTGGGGGCTGCGGGCTTTCCTGCTGCCTTCAGCCTCAAAACCACCCTTTCCCACTTGGCGCCCTATCAGGCACAAAAATGGCCATACGGCTGGAGATGGGTCCCCCGCCCAAAGAGCCAGCTGGGAAAACTATGCCTTGTTCTAAAGCTCTTTGGGAACCGCTTGCTTGGCCCCACAGACGTGGGGGCTGCGGGCTTTCCTGCTGCCTTCAGCCTCAAAACCACCCTATGCCACTACGCACCGCGTCAGGCACAAAAATAGCCATACGGCTGGAGATGGGTCCCCCACCCAAAGAGCCAGCAGGGAAAACTATGCCTTGTTCTAAAGCTCTTTGGGAACCGCTTGCGTAGCCCCACAGACCTGGGGGCTGCAGGCTTTCCTGCTGTCTTCAGCCTCAAAGCCACCCTTTCCCACTTGGCGCCCTATCAGGCACAAAAATGGCCTATGGGTGGAGATGGGTCCCATGCCCAAAGAGCCAGCAGGGAAAACTATGCCTTGTTCTAAAGCTCTTTGGGAACCGCTTGCGTAGCCCCACAGACCTGGGGGCTGCGGGCTTTCCTGCTGCCTTCAGCCTGGACACCACCCTTTCCCACTTGGCGCCGCGCCAGGCACAAAAATGGCCATACGGCTGGAGATGGGTCCCCCGCCCAAAGAGCCAGCAGGGAAAACTATGCCTTGTTCTAAAGCTCTTTGGGAACCGCTTGCATAGCCCCACAGACCTGGGGGCTGCAGGCTTTCCTGCTGCCTTTAGCCTCGACACCACCCTTTCCCTCTTGGCGCCGCGCCAGGCACAAAAATGGCCGTACGGCTGGAGATGGGTCCCCCGCCCAAAGAGCCAGCAGGGAAAACTATGCCTTGTTCTAAAGCTCTTTGGGAACCGCTTGCGTAGCCGCACACACCTGGGGGCTGCGGGCTTTCCTGCTGCCTTCAGCCTCAAAGCCACCCTTTCCCACTTTGCGCCGTGCCAGGCACAAAAATGGCCATACGGCTGGAGATGGGTCCCCCGCCCAAAGAGCCAGCAGGGAAAACTATGCCTTGTTCTAAAGCTCTTTGGGAACCGCTTGCGTAGCCCCACAGACCTGGGGGCTGCGGGATTTCCTGCTGCCTTCAGCCTCGACAGCACCCTTTCCCACTTGGCTTCGCGCCAGGCTCAAAAATGGCCATACGGCTGCAGATGGGTCCCCCGCCCAGAGAGCCAGCAGGGAAAATTATGCCTTGTTCTAAAGCTCTTTGGGAACCGCTTGCGTAGCCCCACAGACCTGGGGGCTGCAGTCTTTGCTGCTGCCTTCAGCCTCAAAGCCACCCTTTCCCACTTGGCGCCGGGCCAGGCACAAAAATGGCCATACGGCTGGAGATGGGTCCCCCGCCCAAAGAGCCAGCAGGGAAAACTATGCCTTGTTCTAAAGCTCTTTGGGAACCGCTTGCGTAGCCCCACAGACCTGGGGGCTGCGGGCTTTCCTGCTGCCTTCAGCCTCAAAGCCACCCTTTCCCACTTGGCGCCGTGCCAGGCACAAAAATGGCCATACGGCTGGAGATGGGTCCCCCGCCCAAAGAGCCAGCAGGGAAAACTATGCCTTGTTCTAAAGCTCTTTGGGAACCGCTTGCTTGGCCCCACAGACGTGGGGGCTGCAGTCTTTGCTGCTGCCTTCAGCCTCAACACCACCCTTTCCCACTTGGCGCCGGGCCAGGGACAAAAATGGCCATACGGCTGGAGATGGGTCCCCTGCCAAAAGAGCCAGCAGGGAAAACTATGCCTTGTTCTAAAGCTCTTTGGGAACCACTTGCGTAGCACCACAGACCTGGGGGCTGCAGGCTTTGCTCCTGCCTTCAGCCTCAAAGCCACCCTTTCCAACCTGGCGCCGCGCCAGTCTCAAAAATGGCCATACGGCTGGAGATGGGTCCCCGCCCAGAGAGCCAGCAGGGAAAACTATGCCTTGTTCTAAAGCTCTTTGGGAACCGCTTGCGTAGCCCCACAGACCTGGGGACTGCGGGCTTTCCTGCTGCCTTCAGCCTCGACACCACCCTTTCCCACTTGGCGCCGCGCCAGGCACAAAAATGGCCATACGGCTGGAGATGGGTCCCCCGCCCTAAGAGCCAGCAGGGAAAACTACGCCTTGTTCTAAAGCTCTTTGGGAACCGCTTGCATAGCCCCACAGACCTGGGGGCTGCAGGCTTTCCTGCTGTCTTCAGCCTCAAAGCCACCCTTTCCCACTTGGCGCCCTATCAGGCACAAAAATGGCCATACGGCTGGAGATGGGTCCCCCGCCCAAAGAGCCAGCAGGGAAAACTATGCCTTGTTCTAAAGCTCTTTGGGAACCGCTTGCGTAGCCCCACAGACCTGGGGGCTGCGGGCTTTCCTGCTGCCTTCAGCCTCGACACCAACCTTTCCCACTTGGCACCCTATCAGGCACAAAAATGGCCATACGGCTGGAGATGGGTCCCCCGCCCAAAGAGCCAGCAGGGAAAACTATGCCTTGTTCTAAAGCTCTTTGGGAACCGCTTGCGTAGCCCCACAGACCTGGGGGCTGCGGGCTTTCCTGCTGCCTTCAGCCTCAAAACCACCCTTTCCCACTACGCACCGCGCCAGGCACAAAAATGGCCATACGGCTGGAGATGGGTCCCCCGCCCAAAGAGCCAGCGGGGAAAACTATGCCTTGTTCTAAAGCTCTTTGGGAACCGCTTGCTTGGCCCCACAGACGTGGGGGCTGCGGGCTTTCCTGCTGCCTTCAGCCTCAAAACCACCCTATGCCACTACGCACCGCGTCAGGCACAAAAATAGCCATACGGCTGGAGATGGGTCCCCCACCCAAAGAGCCAGCAGGGAAAACTATGCCTTGTTCTAAAGCTCTTTGGGAACCGCTTGCGTAGCCCCACAGACCTGGGGGCTGCAGGCTTTCCTGCTGTCTTCAGCCTCAAAGCCACCCTTTCCCACTTGGCGCCCTATCAGGCACAAAAATGGCCTATGGGTGGAGATGGGTCCCATGCCCAAAGAGCCAGCAGGGAAAACTATGCCTTGTTCTAAAGCTCTTTGGGAACCGCTTGCGTAGCCCCACAGACCTGGGGGCTGCGGGCTTTCCTGCTGCCTTCAGCCTCGATACCACCATTTCCCACTTGGCGCTGCGCCATGCACAAAAATGGCCATACGGCTGGAGATGGGTCCCCCGCCCAAAGAGCCAGCAGGGAAAACTATGCCTTGTTCTAAAGCTCTTTGGGAACCGCTTGCGTAGCCCCACAGACCTGGGGGCTGCGGGCTTTCCTGCTGCCTTTAGCCTCGACACCACCCTTTCCCTCTTGGCGCCGCGCCAGGCACAAAAATGGCCATACGGCTGGAGATGGGTCCCCCGCCCAAAGAGCCAGCAGGGAAAACTATGCCTTGTTCTAAAGCTCTTTGGGAACCGCTTGCGTAGCCGCACAGACCTGGGGGCTGCGGGCTTTCCTGCTGCCTTCAGCCTCAAAGCCACCCTTTCCCACTTTGCGCCGGGCCAGGCACAAAAATGGCCATACGGCTGGAGATGGGTCCCCCGCCCAAAGAGCCAGCAGGGAAAACTATGCCTTGTTCTAAAGCTCTTTGGGAACCGCTTGCGTAGCCCCACAGACCTTGGGGCTGCGGGCTTTCCTGCTGCCTTCAGCCTCGAGAGCACCCTTTCCCACTTGGCGCCGCGCCAGGCACAAAAATGGGCTATGGCTGGAGATGGGTCCCATGCCCTAAGAGCGAGCAGGGAAAACTATGCCTTGTTCTAAAGCTCTTTGGGAACCGCTTGCGTAGCCCCACAGACCTGGGGGCTGCGGGCTTTCCTGCTGCCTTCAGCCTCAAAGCCACCCTTTCCCACTTGGCGCCGGGCCAGGGACAAAAATGGCCATACGGCTGGAGATGGGTCCCATGCCCAAAGAGCCAGCAGGGAAAACTATGCCTTGTTCTAAAGCTCTTTGGGAACCGCTTGCTTGGCCCCACAGACCTGGGGGCTGCAGGCTTTGCTGCTGCCTTCAGCCTCAAAGCCACCCTTACCCACTTGGCGCCGCGCCAGGCACAAAAATGGCCGTACGGCTGGAGATGGGTCCCCCGCCCAAAGAGCCAGCAGGGAAAACTATGCCTTGTTCTAAAGCTCTTTGGGAACCGCTTGCGTAGCCCCACAGACCTGGGGGCTGCGGGCTTTCCTGCTGCCTTCAGCCTCAAAACCACCATTTCCCACTACGCACCGCGCCAGGCACAAAAATGGCCATACGGCTGGAGATGGGTCCCCCGCCCAAAGAGCCAGCTGGGAAAACTATGCCTTGTTCTAAAGCTCTTTGGGAACCGCTTGCTTGGCCCCACAGACGTGGGGGCTGCGGGCTTTCCTGCTGCCTTCAGCCTCAAAACCACCCTATGCCACTACGCACCGCGTCAGGCACAAAAATAGCCATACGGCTGGAGATGGGTCCCCCACCCAAAGAGCCAGCAGGGAAAACTATGCCTTGTTCTAAAGCTCTTTGGGAACCGCTTGCGTAGCCCCACAGACCTGGGGGCTGCAGGCTTTCCTGCTGTCTTCAGCCTCAAAGCCACCCTTTCCCACTTGGCGCCCTATCAGGCACAAAAATGGCCTATGGGTGGAGATGGGTCCCATGCCCAAAGAGCCAGCAGGGAAAACTATGCCTTGTTCTAAAGCTCTTTGGGAACCGCTTGCGTAGCCGCACAGACCTGGGGGCTGCGGGCTTTCCTGCTGCCTTTAGCCTCGACACCACCCTTTCCCTCTTGGCGCCGCGCCAGGCACAAAAATGGCCGTACGGCTGGAGATGGGTCCCCCGCCCAAAGAGCCAGCAGGGAAAACTATGCCTTGTTCTAAAGCTCTTTGGGAACCGCTTGCGTAGCCGCACAGACCTGGGGGCTGCGGGCTTTCCTGCTGCCTTCAGCCTCAAAGCCACCCTTTCCCACTTTGCGCCGGGCCAGGCACAAAAATGGCCTATGGCTGGAGATGGGTCCCATGCCCTAAGAGCCAGCTGGGAAAACTATGCCTTGTTCTAAAGCTCTTTGGGAACCGCTTGCGTAGCACCACAGACCTGGGGGCTGCAGGCTTTGCTCCTGCCTTCAGCCTCAAAGCCACCCTTTCCCACCTGGCGCCGCGCCAGGCTCAAAAATGGCCATACGGCTGGAGATGGGTCCCCCGCCCAGAGAGCCAGCAGGGAAAACTATGCCTTGTTCTAAAGCTCTTTGGGAACCGCTTGCGTAGCCCCACAGACCTGGGGGCTGCGGGCTTTCCTGCTGTCTTCAGCCTCAAAGCAACCCTTTCCCACTTGGCGCCCTATCAAGCACAAAAATGGCCTATGGCTGGAGATGGGTCCCATGCCCAAAGAGCCAGCAGGGAAAACTATGCCTTGTTCTAAAGCTCTTTGGGAACCGCTTGCGTAGCCCCACAGACCTGGGGGCTGCGGGCTTTCCTGCTGCCTTTAGCCTCGACACAACCCTTTCCCACTTGGCGCCGCGCCAGGCTCAAAAATGGCCATACGGCTGGAGATGGGTCCCCCGCCCAGAGAGCCAGCAGGGAAAACTATGCCTTGTTCTAAAGCTCTTTGGGAACCGCTTGCGTAGCCCCACAGACCTGGGGGCTGCGGGCTTTCCTGCTGCCTTCAAGCCTCAAAGCCACCCTTTCCCACTGGGCGCCGGGCCAGGCACAAAAATGGCCTATGGGTGGAGATGGGTCCCCCGAACAAAGAGCCAGCAGGGAAAACTATGCCTTGTTCTAAAGCTCTTTGGGAACCGCTTGCGTAGCCCCACAGACCTGGGGGCTGCGGGCTTTGCTGCTGCCTTCAGCCTCAAAGCCACCCTTTCCCACTTGGCGCCGTGCCAGGCACAAAAATGGCCATACGGCTGGAGATGGGTCCCAGGCCCAAAGAGCCAGCAGGGAAAACTATGCCTTGTTCTAAAGCTCTTTGGGAACCGCTTGCTTGGCCCCACAGACGTGGGGGCTGCGGGCTTTCCTGCTGCCTTCAGCCTCGACACCACCCTTTCCCACTTGGCGCCGCGCCAGGCACAAAAATGGCCATACGGCTGGAGATGGGTCCCCCGCCCAAAGAGCCTGCAGGGAAAACTATGCCTTGTTCTAAAGCTCTTTGGGAACCGCTTGCGTAGCCCCACAGACCTGGGGGCTGCGGGCTTTCCTGCTGTCTTCAGCCTCAAAGCAACCCTTTCCCACTTGGCGCCCTATCAAGCACAAAAATGGCCTATGGCTGGAGATGGGTCCCATGCCCAAAGAGCCAGCAGGGAAAACTATGCCTTGTTCTAAAGCTCTTTGGGAACCGCTTGCGTAGCCCCACAGACCTGGGGGCTGCGGGCTTTCCTGCTGCCTTTAGCCTCGACACAACCCTTTCCCACTTGGCGCCGCGCCAGGCTCAAAAATGGCCATACGGCTGGAGATGGGTCCCCCGCCCAGAGAGCCAGCAGGGAAAACTATGCCTTGTTCTAAAGCTCTTTGGGAACCGCTTGCGTAGCCCCACAGACCTGGGGGCTGCGGGCTTTCCTGCTGCCTTCAAGCCTCAAAGCCACCCTTTCCCACTGGGCGCCGGGCCAGGCACAAAAATGGCCTATGGGTGGAGATGGGTCCCCCGAACAAAGAGCCAGCAGGGAAAACTATGCCTTGTTCTAAAGCTCTTTGGGAACCGCTTGCGTAGCCCCACAGACCTGGGGGCTGCGGGCTTTGCTGCTGCCTTCAGCCTCAAAGCCACCCTTTCCCACTTGGCGCCGTGCCAGGCACAAAAATGGCCATACGGCTGGAGATGGGTCCCAGGCCCAAAGAGCCAGCAGGGAAAACTATGCCTTGTTCTAAAGCTCTTTGGGAACCGCTTGCTTGGCCCCACAGACGTGGGGGCTGCGGGCTTTCCTGCTGCCTTCAGCCTCGACACCACCCTTTCCCACTTGGCGCCGCGCCAGGCACAAAAATGGCCATACGGCTGGAGATGGGTCCCCCGCCCAAAGAGCCTGCAGGGAAAACTATGCCTTGTTCTAAAGCTCTTTGGGAACCGCTTGCGTAGCCCCACAGACCTGGGGGCTGCGGGCTTTCCTGCTGCCTTCAGATTCAAAGCCACCCTTTCCGTCTTGGGGCTTCGCCAGGCACAAAAATGGCCATACAGCTGGAGATGGGTCCCCCGCCCAAAGAGCGAGCAGGGAAAACTATGCCTTGTTCTAAAGCTCTTTGGGAACCGCTTGCGTAGCCCCACAGACCTGGGGGCTGCGGGCTTTCCTGCTGCCTTCAGCCTCGACACCACCCTTTCCCACTTGGCGTCGCGCCAGGCTCAAAAATGGCCATACGGCTGGAGATGGGTCCCCCGCCCTAAGAGCCAGCAGGGAAAACTATGCCTTGTTCTAAAGCTCTTTGGGAACCGCTTGCGTAGCCCCACAGACCTGGGGGCTGCAGGCTTTGCTCCTGCCTTCAGCCTCAAAGCCACCCTTTCCCACCTGGCGCCGCGCCAGGCACAAAAATGGCCATACGGCTGGAGATGGGTCCCCGCCCAGAGAGCCAGCAGGGAAAACTATGCCTTGTTCTAAAGCTCTTTGGGAACCGCTTGCGTAGCCCCACAGACCTGGGGACTGCGGGCTTTCCTGCTGCCTTCAGCCTGGACACCACCCTTTCCCACTTGGCGCCGCGCCAGGCACAAAAATGGCCATACGGCTGGAGATGGGTCCCCCGCCCAAAGAGCCAGCAGGGAAAACTATGCCTTGTTCTAAAGCTCTTTGGGAACCGCTTGCATAGCCCCACAGACCTGGGGGCTGCAGGCTTTCCTGCTGTCTTCAGCCTCAAAGCCACCCTTTCCCACTTGGCGCCCTATCAGGCACAAAAATGGCCATACGGCTGGAGATGGGTCCCCCGCCCAAAGAGCCAGCAGGGAAAACTATGCCTTGTTCTAAAGCTCTTTGGGAACCGCTTGCTTGGCCCCACAGACCTGGGGGCTGGAGCCTTTCCTGCTGCCTTCAGCCTCGACACCACCCTTTCCCACTTGGCGCCCTATCAGGCACAAAAATGGCCATACGGCTGGAGATGTGTCCCCCGCCCAAAGAGCCAGCAAAGAAAACTATGCCTTGTTCTAAAGCTCTTTGGGAACCGCTTGCGTAGCCCCACAGACCTGGGGGCTGCGGGCTTTGCTGCTGCCTTCAGCCTCAAAGCCACCCTTTCCCACTTGGCGCCGCGCCAGGCACAAAAATGGCCATACGGCTGGAGATGGGTCCCCCGCCCAAAGAGCCAGCAGGGAAAACTATGCCTTGTTCTAAAGCTCTTTGGGAACCGCTTGCGTAGCCCCACAGACCTGGGGGCTGCGGGCTTTCCTGCTGCCTTCACCCTCAAAACCACCCTTTCCCACTTGGCGCCGCGCCAGGCTCAAAAATGGCCATACGGCTGGAGATGGGTCCCCCGCCCAGAGAGCCAGCAGGGAAAACTATGCCTTGTTCTAAAGCTCTTTGGGAACCGCTTGCGTAGCCCCACAGACCTGGGGGCTGCGGGCTTTCCTGCTGCCTTCAAGCCTCAAAGCCACCCTTTCCCACTGGGCGCCGGGCCAGGCACAAAAATGGCCTATGGCTGGAGATGGGTCCCCCGAACAAAGAGCCAGCAGGGAAAACTATGCCTTGTTCTAAAGCTCTTTGGGAACTGCTTGCGTAGCCCCACAGACCTGGGGGCTGCAGGCTTTCCTGCTGCCTTCAGCCTCAAAGCCACCCTTTCCCACTTGGCGCCCTATCAAGCACAAAAATGGCCTATGGCTGGAGATGGGTCCCAGGCCCAAAGAGCCAGCAGGGAAAACTATGCCTTGTTCTAAAGCTCTTTGGGAACCGCTTGCTTGGCCCCACAGACGTGGGGGCTGCGGGCTTTCCTGCTGCCTTCAGCCTCGACACCACCCTTTCCCACTTGGCGCCGCGCCAGGCACAAAAATGGCCATACGGCTGGAGATGGGTCCCCCGCCCAAAGAGCCAGCAGGGAAAACTATGCCTTGTTCTAAAGCTCTTTGGGAACCGCTTGCGTAGCCCCACAGACCTGGGGGCTGCGGGCTTTCCTGCTGCCTTCACCCTCAAAACCACCCTTTCCCACTTGGCACTGCTCCAGGCTCAAAAATGGCCATACGGCTGCAGATGGGTCCCCCGCCCAGAGAGCCAGCAGGGAAAACTATGCCTTGTTCTAAAGCTCTTTGGGAACCGCTTGCGTAGCCCCACAGACCTGGGGGCTGCAGGCTTTGCTGCTGCCTTCAGCCTCAAAGCCACCCTTTCCCACTTGGCGCCGTGCCAGGCACAAAAATGGCCATACGGCTGGAGATGGGTCCCCCGCCCAAAGAGCCAGCAGGGAAAACTATGCCTTGTTCTAAAGCTCTTTGGGAACCGCTTGCTTGGCCCCACAGACCTGGGGGCTGCAGTCTTTGCTGCTGCCTTCAGCCTCAAAGCCACCCTTTCCCACTTGGCGCCGGGCCAGGGACAAAAATGGCCATACGGCTGGAGATGGGTCCCCTGCCAAAAGAGCCAGCAGGGAAAACTATGCCTTGTTCTAAAGCTCTTTGGGAACCGCTTGCGTAGCCCCACAGACCTGGGGGCTGCGGGCATTCCTGCTGCCTTCAGCCTCGATACCACCATTTCCCAATTGGCGCTGCGCCATGCACAAAAATGGCCATACGGCTGGAGATGGGTCCCCCGCCCAAAGAGCCAGCAGGGAAAACTATGCCTTGTTCTAAAGCTCTTTGGGAACCGCTTGCGTAGCCCCACAGACCTGGGGGCTGCGGGCTTTCCTGCTGCCTTTAGCCTCGACACCACCCTTTCCCTCTTGGCGCCGCGCCAGGCACAAAAATGGCCGTACGGCTGGAGATGGGTCCCCCGCCCAAAGAGCCAGCAGGGAAAACTATGCCTTGTTCTAAAGCTCTTTGGGAACCGCTTGCGTAGCCCCACAGACCTGGGGGCTGCGGGCTTTCCTGCTGCCTTCAGCCTCAAAGCCACCCTTTCCCACTTTGCGCCGGGCCAGGCACAAAAATGGCCATACGGATGGAGATGGGTCCCCCGCCCAGAGAGCCAGCAGGGAAAACTATGCCTTGTTCTAAAGCTCTTTGGGAACCGCTTGCTTGGCCCCACAGACCTGGGGGCTGCGGGCTTTGCTGCTGCCTTCAGCCTCGACAGCACCCTTTCCCACTTGGCTTCGCGCCAGGCACAAAAATGGCCTATGGCTGGAGATGGGTCCCATGCCCTAAGAGCGAGCAGGGAAAACTATGCCTTGTTCTAAAGCTCTTTGGGAACCGCTTGCGTAGCCCCACAGACCTGGGGGCTGCGGGCTTTCCTGCTGCCTTCAGCCTCAAAGCCACCCTTTCCCACTTGGCGCCGGGCCAGGGACAAAAATGGCCATACGGCTGGAGATGGGTCCCATGCCCAAAGAGCCAGCAGGGAAAACTATGCCTTGTTCTAAAGCTCTTTTGGAACCGCTTGCGTAGCCCCACAGACCTGGGGGCTACAGGCTTTGCTGCTGCCTTCAGCCTCGACACCACCCTTACCCACTTGGCGCCGCGCCAGGCACAAAAATGGCCATACGGCTGGAGATGGGTCCCCCGCCCAAAGAGCCAGCAGGGAAAATTATGCCTTGTTCTAAAGCTCTTTGGGAACCGCTTGCGTAGCCCCACAGACCTGGGGGCTGCGGGCTTTCCTGCTGCCTTCAGCCTCAAAACCACCCTTTCCCACTACGCACCGCGCCAGGCACAAAAATGGCCATACGGCTGGAGATGGGTCCCCCGCCCAAAGAGCCAGCTGGGAAAACTATGCCTTGTTCTAAAGCTCTTTGGGAACCGCTTGCTTGGCCCCACAGACGTGGGGGCTGCGGGCTTTCCTGCTGCCTTCAGCCTCAAAACCACCCTATGCCACTACGCACCGCGTCAGGCACAAAAATAGCCATACGGCTGGAGATGGGTCCCCCACCCAAAGAGCCAGCAGGGAAAACTATGCCTTGTTCTAAAGCTCTTTGGGAACCGCTTGCGTAGCCCCACAGACCTGGGGGCTGCAGGCTTTCCTGCTGTCTTCAGCCTCAAAGCCACCCTTTCCCACTTGGCGCCGCGCCAGGCACAAAAATGGCCTATGGGTGGAGATGGGTCCCCCGCCCAAAGAGCCAGCAGGGAAAACTATGCCTTGTTCTAAAGCTCTTTGGGAACCGCTTGCGTAGCCGCACAGACCTGGGGGCTGCGGGCTTTCCTGCTGCCTTCAGCCTCAAAACCACCCTTTCCCACTTGGCTTCGCGCCAGGCACAAAAATGGCCTATGGCTGGAGATGGGTCCCATGCCCTAAGAGCCAGCAGGGAAAACTATGCCTTGTTCTAAAGCTCTTTGGGAACCGCTTGCGTAGCACCACAGACCTGGGGGCTGCAGGCTTTGCTCCTGCCTTCAGCCTCAAAGCCACCCTTTCCCACCTGGCGCCGCGCCAGGCTCAAAAATGGCCATACGGCTGGAGATGGGTCCCCCGCCCAGAGAGCCAGCAGGGAAAACTATGCCTTGTTCTAAAGCTCTTTGGGAACCGCTTGCGTAGCCCCACAGACCTGGGGGCTGCGGGCTTTCCTGCTGTCTTCAGCCTCAAAGCAACCCTTTCCCACTTGGCGCCCTATCAAGCACAAAAATGGCCTATGGCTGGAGATGGGTCCCATGCCCAAAGAGCCAGCAGGGAAAACTATGCCTTGTTCTAAAGCTCTTTGGGAACCGCTTGCGTAGCCGCACAGACCTGGGGGCTGCGGGCTTTCCTGCTGCCTTCAGCCTCAAAACCACCCTTTCCCACTTGGCCCCCGGCCAGGCACAAAAATGGCCATACGGCTGGAGATGGGTCCCCCGCCCAAAGAGCCAGCAGGGAAAACTATGCCTTGTTCTAAAGCTCTTTGGGAACCGCTTGCGTAGCCCCACAGACCTGGGGGCTGCAGGCTTTGCTGCTGCCTTCAGCCTCAAAACCACCCTTTCCCACTTGGCGCTGCGCCAGGCACAAAAATGGCCATACGGCTGGAGATGGGTCCCCCGCCCAAAGAGCCAGCAGGGAAAATTATGCCTTGTTCTAAAGCTCTTTGGGAACCGCTTGCGTAGCCCCACAGACCTGGGGGCTGCGGGCTTTCCTGCTGCCTTTAGCCTCGACACAACCCTTTCCCACTTGGCGCCGCGCCAGGCTCAAAAATGGCCATACGGCTGGAGATGGGTCCCCCGCCCAAAGAGCCAGCAGGGAAAACTATGCCTTGTTCTAAAGCTCTTTGGGAACCGCTTGCATAGCCCCACAGACCTGGGGGCTGCGGGCTTTCCTGCTGCCTTCAAGCCTCAAAGCCACCCTTTCCCACTGGGCGCCGGGCCAGGCACAAAAATGGCCTATGGCTGGAGATGGGTCCCCCGCCCAAAGAGCCAGCAGGGAAAACTATGCCTTGTTCTAAAGCTCTTTGGGAACTTCTTGCGTAGCCCCACAGACCTGGGGGCTGCAGGCTTTCCTGCTGCCTTCAGCCTCAAAGCCACCCTTTCCCACTTGGCGCCCTACCAAGCACAAAAATGGCCTATGGCTGGAGATGGGTCCCAGGCCCAAAGAGCCAGCAGGGAAAACTATGCCTTGTTCTAAAGCTCTTTGGGAACCGCTTGCTTGGCCCCACAGACGTGGGGGCTGCGGGCTTTCCTGCTGCCTTCAGCCTCGACACCACCCTTTCCCACTTGGCGCCGCGCTAGGCACAAAAATGGCCATACGGCTGGAGATGGGTCCCCCGCCCAAAGAGCCAGCAGGGAAAACTATGCCTTGTTCTAAAGCTCTTTGGGAACCGCTTGCGTAGCCCCACAGACCTGGGGGCTGCGGGCTTTGCTGCTGCCTTCAGCCTCAAAGCCACCCTTTCCCACTTGGCGCCGCGCTAGGCACAAAAATGGTCTATGGCTGGAGATGGGTCCCCCGCCCAAAGAGCCAGCAGGGAAAACTATGCCTTGTTCTAAAGCTCTTTGGGAACCGCTTGCGTAGCCCCACAGACGTGGGGGCTGCGGGCTTTCCTGCTGTCTTCAGCCTCAAAGCAACCCTTTCCCACTTGGCGCCCTATCAAGCACAAAAATGGCCTATGGCTGGAGATGGGTCCCATGCCCAAAGAGCCAGCAGGGAAAACTATGCCTTGTTCTAAAGCTCTTTGGGAACCGCTTGCGTAGCCGCACAGACCTGGGGGCTGCGGGCTTTCCTGCTGCCTTCAGCCTCAAAACCACCCTTTCCCACTTGGCCCCCGGCCAGGCACAAAAATGGCCATACGGCTGGAGATGGGTCCCCCGCCCAAAGAGCCAGCAGGGAAAACTATGCCTTGTTCTAAAGCTCTTTGGGAACCGCTTGCGTAGCCCCACAGACCTGGGGGCTGCAGGCTTTGCTGCTGCCTTCAGCCTCAAAACCACCCTTTCCCACTTGGCGCTGCGCCAGGCACAAAAATGGCCATACGGCTGGAGATGGGTCCCCCGCCCAAAGAGCCAGCAGGGAAAATTATGCCTTGTTCTAAAGCTCTTTGGGAACCGCTTGCGTAGCCCCACAGACCTGGGGGCTGCGGGCTTTCCTGCTGCCTTTAGCCTCGACACAACCCTTTCCCACTTGGCGCCGCGCCAGGCTCAAAAATGGCCATACGGCTGGAGATGGGTCCCCCGCCCAAAGAGCCAGCAGGGAAAACTATGCCTTGTTCTAAAGCTCTTTGGGAACCGCTTGCGTAGCCCCACAGACCTGGGGGCTGCGGGCTTTCCTGCTGCCTTCAAGCCTCAAAGCCACCCTTTCCCCCTGGGCGCCGGGCCAGGCACAAAAATGGCCTATGGCTGGAGATGGGTCCCCCGAACAAAGAGCCAGCAGGGAAAGCTATGCCTTGTTCTAAAGCTCTTTGGGAACTGCTTGTGTAGCCCCACAGACCTGGGGGCTGCAGGCTTTCCTGCTGCCTTCAGCCTCAAAGCCACCCTTTCCCACTTGGCGCCCTACCAAGCACAAAAATGGCCTATGGCTGGAGATGGGTCCCAGGCCCAAAGAGCCAGCAGGGAAAACTATGCCTTGTTCTAAAGCTCTTTGGGAACCGCTTGCTTGGCCCCACAGACGTGGGGGCTGCGGGCTTTCCTGCTGCCTTCAGCCTCGACACCACCCTTTCCCACTTGGCGCCGCGCCAGGCACAAAAATGGCCATACGGCTGGAGATGGGTCCCCCGCCCAAAGAGCCAGCAGGGAAAACTATGCCTTGTTCTAAAGCTCTTTGGGAACCGCTTGCGTAGCCCCACAGACCTGGGGGCTGCGGGCTTTCCTGCTGCCTTCAGCCTCAAAGCCACCCTTTCCCACTTGGCGCCGTGCCAGGCACAAAAATGGCCATACGGCTGGAGATGGGTCCGCCGCCCAAAGAGCCAGCAGGGAAAACTATGCCTTGTTCTAAAGCTCTTTGGGAACCGCTTGCTTGGCCCCACAGACCTGGGGGCTGCAGTCTTTGCTGCTGCCTTCAGCCTCGACACCACCCTTTCCCACTTGGCGCCGGGCCAGGGACAAAAATGACCATACGGCTGGAGATGGGTCCCCCGCCCAAAGAGCCAGCAGGGAAAACTATGCCTTGTTCTAAAGCTCTTTGGGAACCGCTTGCGTAGCCCCACAGACCTGGGGGCTGCGGGCTTTCCTGCTGCCTTCAGATTCAAAGCCACCCTTTCCCTCTTGGGGCTTCGCCAGGCACAAAAATGGCCATACGGCTGGAGATGGGTCCCCCGCCCAAAGAGCGAGCAGGGAAAACTATGCCTTGTTCTAAAGCTCTTTGGGAACCGCTTGCGTAGCCCCACAGACCTGGGGGCTGCGGGCTTTCCTGCTGCCTTCAGCCTCGACACCACCCTTTCCCACTTGGCGCCGCGCCAGGCTCAAAAATGGCCATACGGCTGGAGATGGGTCCCCCGCCCTAAGAGCCAGCAGGGAAAACTATGCCTTGTTCTAAAGCTCTTTGGGAACCGCTTGCGTAGCCCCACAGACCTGGGGGCTGCAGGCTTTGCTCCTGCCTTCAGCCTCAAAGCCACCCTTTCCCACCTGGCGCCGCGCCAGGCTCAAAAATGGCCATACGGCTGGAGATGGGTCCCCGCCCAGAGAGCCAGCAGGGAAAACTATGCCTTGTTCTAAAGCTCTTTGGGAACCGCTTGCGTAACCCCACAGACCTGGGGACTGCGGGCTTTCCTGCTGCCTTCAGCCTCGACACCACCCTTTCCCACTTGGCGCCGTGCCAGGCACAAAAATGGCCATACGGCTGGAGATGGGTCCCCCGCCCAAAGAGCCAGCAGGGAAAACTATGCCTTGTTCTAAAGCTCTTTGGGAACCGCTTGCATAGCCCCACAGACCTGGGGGCTGCAGGCTTTCCTGCTGTCTTCAGCCTCAAAGCCACCCTTTCCCACTTGGCGCCCTATCAGGCACAAAAATGGCCATACGGCTGGAGATGGGTCCCCCGCCCAAAGAGCCAGCAGGGAAAACTATGCCTTGTTCTAAAGCTCTTTGGGAACCGCTTGCGTAGCCGCACAGACCTGGGGGCTGCGGGCTTTCCTGCTGCCTTCAGCCTCGACACCACCCTTTCCCACCTGGCGCCCTATCAGGCACAAAAATGGCCATACGGCTGGAGATGTGTCCCCCGCCCAAAGAGCCAGCAGGGAAAACTATGCCTTGTTCTAAAGCTCTTTGGGAACCGCTTGCGTAGCCCCACAGACCTGGGGGCTGCGGGCTTTGCTGCTGCCTTCAGCCTCAAAGCCACCCTTTCCCACTTGGCGCCGCGCCAGGCACAAAAATGGCCATACGGCTGGAGATGGGTCCCCCGCCCAAAGAGCCAGCAGGGAAAATTATGCCTTGTTCTAAAGCTCTTTGGGAACCGCTTGCGTAGCCCCACAGACCTGGGGGCTGCGGGCTTTCCTGCTGCCTTTAGCCTCGACACAACCCTTTCCCACTTGGCGCCGCGCCAGGCTCAAAAATGGCCATACGGCTGGAGATGGGTCCCCCGCCCAGAGAGCCAGCAGGGAAAAATATGCCTTGTTCTAAAGCTCTTTGGGAACCGCTTGCGTAGCCCCACAGACCTGGGGGCTGCGGGCTTTCCTGCTGCCTTCAGCCTCAAAGCCACCCTTTCCCACTGGGCGCCGGGCCAGGCACAAAAATGGCCTATGGCTGGAGATGGGTCCCCCGAACAAAGAGCCAGCAGGGAAAACTATGCCTTGTTCTAAAGCTCTTTGGGAACTGCTTGTGTAGCCCCACAGACCTGGGGGCTGCAGGCTTTCCTGCTGCCTTCAGCCTCAAAGCCACCCTTTCCCACTTGGCGCCCTATCAAGCACAAAAATGGCCTATGGGTGGAGATGGGTCCCCCGCCCAAAGAGCCAGCAGGGAAAACTATGCCTTGTTCTAAAGCTCTTTGGGAACCGCTTGCTTGGCCCCACAGACGTGGGGGCTGCGGGCTTTCCTGCTGCCTTCAGCCTCGACACCACCCTTTCCCACTTGGCGCCGCGCCAGGCACAAAAATGGCCATACGGTTGGAGATGGGTCCCCCGCCCAAAGAGCCAGCAGGGAAAACTATGCCTTGTTCTAAAGCTCTTTGGGAACCGCTTGCGTAGCCCCACAGACCTGGGGGCTGCGGGCTTTCCTGCTGCCTTCACCCTCAAAACCACCCTTTCCCACTTGGCACTGCTCCAGGCTCAAAAATGGCCATACGGCTGCAGATGGGTCCCCCGCCCAGAGAGCCAGCAGGGAAAACTATGCCTTGTTCTAAAGTGCCGCGATTGAGAGACGGAGACCTAGTCGGGTGCAAGCTAGATCTAACTTTATTGTTCAATAGTTGTTTTTTATACCCTAAGTTATTCAACACAAGTCAGCGTGTAAAAGGCTCATTGGTCACACAGATAATAGCTTCATACATATTGCTAAAGCTGAGCTCCCAATTGGTTATACGTTGCAAGGCTATCTGGCTCTTACACATCCTGTTGCTGAGCTCCTTTCTAACCACAAGTTCCTTGTTTCATAGACAAAGCTGGAATATTCTGGTCCGTTGCTCAAGACGCTTATCTTGTGACGGTAAACAGGCTCAAGACGCTTATCTTGTGACGGTAAACAGTCTTATTCAGCTAAAAGTTTCTTTTCAAAACACTCCCTTCTTCAAATCCTCTGTAGCTCGCGGTGCGCGAGCTCCAACACGTCCTTGTCGATAAGCTGGCTAGTACTAGGGTTTCTTCCAAGGGTGATTAAATCATTCCCGTCACTTCCCCCCTCTTGTTGCACAACAAGGATTCGCGTCATGGAGTCAGTAAGTACCTTCCGCAAGCATTGCAATAAACAGGGCAAAAAGAGCAACAGAAGAAGAAAAACAGCCGAGGCATATACGAGCGTTTTCACCAAACTTCGTAACCATCCTGAGAGACCCCATCCTCCAAAAAGTTTATCTAACCAATCCCAACTATCGTCTTGTCGGAGTTTAGAGACCCCATCTTTAAGCTGTCGAATGCTGGCATGAATCGATTCCGAGTGGTCGGAGAGATTCATACAACACATACCGTTAAAGTCTTCACAGCCATGGCCTTGCGCCAAAAGCAAAAAATCAATAGCAGCTCTATTTTGCAATGTAGCGTGGCGCACACTATCAACATCTAATAAAAGGCCTGATAGCGCTCCACTAGTAGCATTAGTCTGTCTGGCAAGCCAACAACCAAGTTTATCTAAGACTGATAACGCTTTGCTAGCAGCAGCGCCCGGTAAGAACAAAGAGGTGGCAAAGCGTTGTCCAAAAGACCAAAAATCAGTGTTATCATCACAGTCAGGGGCATATGCATGAATGCTGCGCTTTACCCTATGAGAAAGACGGTGTTGTAAAATCATGGATGTATTAGGAGTCAGGACAGTAAGGCGTCCGAGGCTACAGGGACCTCCTTTTATGTGAGAAGGGACAGCGGACCACGCTCTGTCCCCGCAAATAAAAAACATCCCTGATGGTAGGAGAAGGGGAGCATTGGTAGACCGAGACAAGTTTGTTGCCGTGTAATTGCACCAAACAGTAGCATTTTTAAAAACGGGATGGGAAGGAGAGACATCCCATGCTCTAGATTGATTTTGTCCTGTGTAGTTAAACTTAATACAATAATCCATTTTTACTGATCCGAGGAGCTCAATCTCTTGTGGTTCTAGGGTAGCGAGTGGGAGGTGGGGGGCCCACATGTCCCAAGAGTCTGTCACATTTCGGGACACAGTTCTGGGTGGGAAGATGTCTCGGAGATTCGTAGGTATCGGCCACTCGTCTAGCGGCAAACCCACGAGGCACGTAGAAAAGGGGTTGTTAGGGGAGGCAGTAGCAAGACACAAAGTGTCTTGTCCGGTCAAATTTGCCAATGTAACCCACACATTTACTTTGGGAAGAGGAGGGGGAAAAGGACTGCCCCAAAGAGGTAAGGGTCCTATACCTATTGTTATCAAAACCAGACACCAAATCATGGTCCCAAGTTCTTTCCAAGTAACAAGAGTGAAAGTCTGATCCTGTCCAGGCACTCTGAGACCCTCTTAAGTCAGCAGCGTTGTCTCAGTTGTTCGGGGTCCCAGAGGGTTCAGGAGTTTGTTGATCAAAGAGATGACCGGAGTCGAGATGATCGGAGTCGTCACCCGATGATTGTGGTAGGGATTCACGGAAGGGTCGTACGTTCTTTGCTGGTATCCACCTGGGGCCTTTTTCTGTGGAGACACAAGCATAACCTCTTCCCCATGTAACAAGAGGATACGGTCCCATGATCTTACCTGTTTCTGGATCCCGAACCAACACCGGGGCTTTAATTCGCGCTTCAAGTGAAGCATTGGCATTAAAATGTCGGACTATCGGAGGATTGTTATCTATTAAAGAGCAATTCAAAAAGTTAAAAACATACAAAGCTTTCTGTAGTCGTTCCTCAGGAGTAGCAGTCCCCATTCCCCCTTTCTGTTGTTGCAATAAGCGCTTCAAAGACTGGTGGGAGCGTTCAATTAGAGATTGACCTGTAGGGGAATGAGGAATGCCGGTGACGTGGGTCACGCCCCAGGAGTCAAAAAAGGCTTTTGTTGCGGTTGAAACATATGCAGGACCATTGTCTGTTTTTACCTGAGAGGGTATGCCCAAGGTAGCAAAGGCACGCAACAAATGTTTGCGGACGTCACGCGCCTTCTCTCCTGTGTGGCAAGAGGCAAACAAGGCGCCGGAAAAGGTGTCAATAGAGGAATGGACACATTTCAAATTACCAAACTCTGGATAATGTGTAACGTCTGTTTGCCAGAGCTGTAAACTTTGCAGTCCTCTGGGATTAACTCCGCCCGCTATCGACGGGAAAGAATGTCTTTGACAGTCAGGGCATACAGCAATAATATTAGACGCTTGTTGGGAGGTAAGTCCAAACTGCCGTTTGAGACCGCCAGCATTCTGGTGGAAAAAAGAATGACTCAATTTAGCCTGTGCTATGCGGTCAGGCAATACATGTACAGGCAGCGTAAGCAAATCGGCTCGCCGGTTGCCTTCTGCAATAAAGCCAGGCAAAGAGGTGTGAGATCTAATATGCATAATAAAATAGGGGTGAGAGCGTGAATCGAGGAGAAAAACAAGCTCCTGCAAAAGAAAAAATAAGTTAACAGGTAAAACTTCGCGTAACAGAGACGCTTCAGCCCGTTCGACAATTCCTGTAACATAAGCAGAATCTGTAACAATATTAAGCGGTAAAGACCATTTCCGAAAGACTCGGACTACAGCTGCTAATTCTACAATTTGGGGAGAGCCTGGCACAGTTTCTATGTCTGAATCCCACCGGCCGCTATGATCGTCCCACCAGAGGATCACAGACTTATGTGACTTGCCGGATCCGTCCGTAAATACTGTCAGGGCTTGTAAAGGTAGGTCACTTCTTTTAGGCTTGGGCATGATAGAAAAGGTAGTGCTGAACAGTCGATGTGAAGGCGGGTGAGAAGAAAGTTGTCCCGCATAGTTGGCGAGTGCCATACCAAAGGCTTCTGATTGCTGGTGAAGCCACTGCAGATAGTCTTTAGCTACAGGTAAATAAACACAGGCAAAGTCTAGTCCAGACAATGTCAATAAACGTCGCCGGGCTCGAATGAGTAAAGATGCGAACATTTCATGCTGTGTCAGGACAGTTTTCGTGGGTTGATTTGGTAAAAAAATCCATTCAATGATTAACAATGGATCAGAGTTCTGTGAGTCCCATTGAAATATCAAGGCATAAGGCTGTCGAACAGGATTCAGAATGATTAGATAGAAAGGTAAATCGGGAGCACAGCGGTGTGCTTGCCTTGAGGCGATCGCGGTAGCGACCTTTTGCAGGGAGTCAACAGCCTCAGGGCCAAGAGCTCGAGGAGAATTGAGATTAGTATCTCCTTTTAGTAGTTCAAACAAAGGACGCAAGTCTGCATTGGAAATTCCTAATAATGGTCTAACCCAATTAATTGTTCCTAGCAGTTTCTGCACATCGTGTAGGTTTTTCACATCTATTGGAATTTGTAGTGGCTGGGGAATTATAGTTTGAGTCCGTATGCGCCAGCCTAGATATTTCCATGGGGGTACCTTTTGAACCTTCTCCGGTGCAATACAGAGACCTGCTGAATTGACAGCAGTTGTGACAAGGGCTACAGCTTCCTCCATGACCTCGTGATGTTGTGCGGCCACTAGGATATCATCCATGTAATGATACAATAAGACACCGGACATTGCGGTCCTAACAGGACTAAGTACCTTAGCTACATACCACTGACAGATTGTAGGGCTGTTTTTCATTCCTTGTGGCAGCACAACCCACTGGTATCTTTGCAACGGGGCTTGCATGTTGACGCTTGGAACTGAAAAAGCAAATTTAGGAGCATCGTGTGGATGCAGTGGGATATTAAAAAAGCAGTCTTTGAGGTCAATAACTGTCAAATGCCAATGACGAGGGATCATAGTGGGGGACGGGAGTCCTGGTTGGAGGGCTCCCATGTCTTCCATAGCGTCATTAATTTTTCTGAGGTCGTGGAGAAGGCGCCACTTGCCAGTTTGTTTTTTAATAACAAAAATAGGTGAATTCCAAGGGCTAACAGAGGGCACAATATGGCCCTTTGATAATTGCTCAGCGACTAATTCTTGGAGGGCGCGAAGCTTTTCTAGCGGCAGGGGCCATTGGTCAACCCAAACAGGGGTGTCGGTTTTCCAAGTCAATTTTAGGGTGTCGCGCCCCCCAATGGCCCCACCTAAAAATGTGTCTGAAGGGATACCCCCCACTGGGACAATACATCTCGTCCCCACAAAATCATGGGAACAGGTAATACAAAAGGCTTAACAGAAGCCACGTGTCCTTCCGGCCCTTCAATTTGGATCAACTCTAGACTCTGTTGACTACTACCAGTTCCGCCAATCCCTGCTAAAGCCTGAGAAATATTAGCAAGGGGCCATTGTGGGGGCCACTTGGCCCGAGAAATAACTGTAACATCGGCTCCAGTATCCACGATTCCACTCAACACAAGTCGTTGTCCCTTGAGAGTGAGGGTACACTGGCATATGGGTCGTTTGTGAGAAATAGATTCTACCCACAAAATTTGGGGGTGCCCTGTAGATCCAAAACTTCCCTGTCTCTGTTGGGATTGAGTGGGGATGGGGGAACCCGGGTCTTTGGGAATTAAAATCAATTGCGCTATACGGCTACCTTTTGGTATCGTGCAGGGAGGAAATGGGGTCCATACCATAATCTTGATTTCATTAGTACTGTCAGAGTCAATGACCCCTGGTAATACAAAAAGTCCTGACAATGTTGTAGATGATCTTCCTAACAACAGTGCTTGCGTTCCAGAGGGTAAGGGCCCCGAGATATTGGTTGACAATAGGTGGACTGAGGGATCGAGTAACGTTACCGTGTAGGAGGTTGCCAAGTCCAATCCGGCGCTACCGGCTGTTGCTGGACGAAGACTTGAGGCGCTGCTGCCCCCCCCTGGGGGTTTTGAGGTATCGGCTGCGGCATTTGTGTCTGCACGCGTCGCTGCCCCGCGCTCCGTGAGCGGTTTCCCTGGATCAATTGACCCTGCAAATCATACTTAGAGCGGCACTGATTAGCATAATGACGCCCTTTCTTGCACCTAGGACAGATTCCCGGAGCTCGAGGTCTCGCACTGGTATTAGCGGTCAAACAATTCTTTTTTAAGTGACCAGGCTTACCACACCCGTAGCATACACCCGGAGTCATCGGGCCGCGCATAGCTGCAAAGGCGGCTGCCATTGCTTCATACTTGTGCTCCGTAGTGCCAATTCTGTTACAGGCTTCCACCATTTCGACTAAGGTAGGGTTTTGGTTAGGAAGAGATTTCAAAAGCTTTTTACAATCTGCGTTAGCATTTTCTACTGCTAATTTCAACAACAAGATTTCACGAGCTTCTGTGTTATCTATCTGACGCTCTAAGGCTTGTTTCAGTCTATCGATAAACTGCATATAGGGCTCTCGTGGTTCCTGTGTAATAGAAGTAAAGGCTTTTTGCGGCTTTTGGGAGTCTGGGACTTTTCCTAAAGCCTTTTTTGCTTCCTCTCGAACTGCCTCGAGAGCTTCTCGTGGGATATCTCGCGCCTGGGCGATCGGACTCGCCCAGCGTCCTGTGCCCGTAAGATGTTCTATAGTCAGAGCAGTAAGACTTTCATTGGCATGACCTACATAGGTCAGGAGGAGAGCTTGGAGTCCCCCCCTCCAATGTGACTCCCATAACGAGTACTGAGTAGGAGTCAATAACAGCTGCACAAGAGATTTTAAGTCATGAGGAGTCATCACGTAAGTGTCGAATACAGAAGATAGTAGGCTCGCAAAATATGGAGAAGAGAGCCCATGCTCTGTAATAGTGCGGCGCAGTTCTTTTATTACTGGGAAGGATAGAGCTTCCCATTGTGCTCCACCCCCCCGACCTTGATAAATCACAGGGGCGACTATTGTCCGGGCTATGTCTAAGTCTCCTTCCTTTAAAGCTTGTCGTTTAATGTTAGCCCATACATCATGAGGGTCTGGGGGGTAAAGCTGTGGCTCTTTGTCAGGGTCCACAGGACCAGGGTCAAAGGGATCTTCCTCCGGGGGGCGCCCAGCCAAACCCACCGTAAGGAGCCCTTTAGCAGAGTCGACATCAGGCGGGTTATTTTGATTATCGGCGTCTTTACTACCCTGGCGTTCTTGTGCTTTTAAGGTTTCAAAAATGGTTCGCCACCAAGGAAGCATACGTAGTGCTTCAGCATTCCCGGTCGTTGCCGCGTCCCATAGTTTTACCCCCACGTCATCCCAGAGTTCCCGTGTAAAAATACTAGATGCAGTTACAGTGGGAATCTTTACCTGCACCCATTTAAGCATTGTTTTGAGGTCATGCCCGGAAATATTTTTCCCATGCTTTTTAAGAAGACCTTTCATAAGTTCATATACGTCTCTTTCCGGGGAAGACGCTTGATTCCCCATGTTTCCCACAGCTCACCTCTCTACTCCGGAGGGATTTCAGGCCGGCCGGCTCCTGCTTCCTTTCAGCAGCACATTCAACGTTCTGTGGGACTCGCAGCAAGCCGCTCAGCTAGGCGGTTCATAAACCCATCACGTCGGGGTCACCAATTTGCCGCGATTGAGAGACGGAGACCTAGTCGGGTGCAAGCTAGATCTAACTTTATTGTTCAATAGTTGTTTTTTATACCCTAAGTTATTCAACACAAGTCAGCGTGTAAAAGGCTCATTGGTCACACAGATAATAGCTTCATACATATTGCTAAAGCTGAGCTCCCAATTGGTTATACGTTGCAAGGCTATCTGGCTCTTACACATCCTGTTGCTGAGCTCCTTTCTAACCACAAGTTCCTTGTTTCATAGACAAAGCTGGAATATTCTGGTCCGTTGCTCAAGACGCTTATCTTGTGACGGTAAACAGGCTCAAGACGCTTATCTTGTGACGGTAAACAGTCTTATTCAGCTAAAAGTTTCTTTTCAAAACACTCCCTTCTTCAAATCCTCTGTAGCTCGCGGTGCGCGAGCTCCAACACGTCCTTGTCGATAAGCTGGCTAGTACTAGGGTTTCTTCCAAGGGTGATTAAATCATTCCCGTCACTAAAGCTCTTTGGGAACCGCTTGCGTAGCCCCACAGACCTGGGGGCTGCAGGCTTTGCTGCTGCCTTCAGCCTCAAAGCCACCCTTTCCCACTTGGCGCCGGGCCAGGCACAAAAATGGCCATACGGCTGGAGATGGGTCCCCCGCCCAAAGAGCCAGCAGGGAAAACTATGCCTTGTTCTAAAGCTCTTTGGGAACCGCTTGCGTAGCCCCACAGACCTGGGGGCTGCGGGCTTTGCTGCTGCCTTCAGCCTCAAAGCCACCCTTTCCCACTTGGCGCCGTGCCAGGCACAAAAATGGCCATACGGCTGGAGATGGGTCCCCCGCCCAAAGAGCCAGCAGGGAAAACTATGCCTTGTTCTAAAGCTCTTTGGGAACCGCTTGCTTGGCCCCACAGACCTGGGGGCTGCAGTCTTTGCTGCTGCCTTCAGCCTCAACACCACCCTTTCCCACTTGGCGCCGGGCCAGGGACAAAAATGGCCATACGGCTGGAGATGGGTCCCCTGCCAAAAGAGCCAGCAGGGAAAACTATGCCTTGTTCTAAAGCTCTTTGGGAACCGCTTGCATAGCCCCACAGACCTGGGGGCTGCGGGCTTTCCTGCTGCCTTCAGATTCAAAGCCACCCTTTCCCTCTTGGGGCTTCGCCAGGCACAAAAATGGCCATACGGCTGGAGATGGGTCCCCCGCCCAAAGAGCCAGCAGGGAAAACTATGCCTTGTTCTAAAGCTCTTTGGGAACCGCTTGCGTAGCCCCACAGACCTGGGGGCTGCGGGCTTTCCTGCTGCCTTCAGCCTCGACACCACCCTTTCCCACTTGGCGCCGCGCCAGGCTCAAAAATGGCCATACGGCTGGAGATGGGTCCCCCGCCCTAAGAGTCAGCAGGGAAAACTATGCCTTGTTCTAAAGCTCTTTGGGAACCGCTTGCGTAGCCCCACAGACCTGGGGGCTGCAGGCTTTCCTGCTGTCTTCAGCCTCAAAGCCACCCTTTCCCACTTGGCGCCGCGCCAGGCACAAAAATGGCCATACGGCTGGAGATGTGTCCCCCGCCCAAAGAGCCAGCAGGGAAAACTATGCCTTGTTCTAAAGCTCTTTGGGAACCGCTTGCGTAGCCCCACAGACCTGGGGGCTGCGGGCTTTCCTGCTGCCTTCAGCCTCGACACCACCCTTTCCCACTTGGCGCCCTATCAGGCACAAAAATGGCCATACGGCTGGAGATGTGTCCCCCGCCCAAAGAGCCAGCAGGGAAAACTATGCCTTGTTCTAAAGCTCTTTGGGAACCGCTTGCGTAGCCCCACAGACCTGGGGGCTGCGGGCTTTGCTGCTGCCTTCAGCCTCAAAGCCACCCTTTCCCACTTGGCGCCGCGCCAGGCACAAAAATGGCCTATGGCTGGAGCTGGGTCCCATGCCCAAAGAGCCAGCAGGGAAAACTATGCCTTGTTCTAAAGCTCTTTGGGAACCGCTTGCTTGGCCCCACAGACCTGGGGGCTGCGGGCTTTCCTGCTGCCTTCAGCCTCAAAACCACCCTTTCCCACTACGCACCGCGCCAGGCACAAAAATGGCCATATGGCTGGAGTTGGTCCCCCGCCCAAAGAGCCAGCAGGGAAAACTATGCCTTGTTCTAAAGCTCTTTGGGAACCGCTTGCGTAGCCCCACAGACCTGGGGGCTGTGGGCTTTCCTGCTGCCTTCAGCCTCGACACCACCCTTTCCCACTTGGCGCCGCGCCAGGCACAAAAATGGCCATACGGCTGGAGATGGGTCCCCCGCCCAGAGAGCCAGCAGGGAAAACTATGCCTTGTTCTAAAGCTCTTTGGGAACCGCTTGCGTAGCCCCACAGACCTGGGGGCTGCGGGCTTTCCTGCTGCCTTCAAGCCTCAAAGCCACCCTTTCCCACTGGGCGCCGGGCCAGGCACAAAAATGGCCTATGGCTGGAGATGGGTCCCCCGAACAAAGAGCCAGCAGGGAAAACTATGCCTTGTTCTAAAGCTCTTTGGGAACTGCTTGTGTAGCCCCACAGACCTGGGGGCTGCAGGCTTTCCTGCTGCCTTCAGCCTCAAAGCCACCCTTTCCCACTTGGCGCCCTATCAAGCACAAAAATGGCCTATGGGTGGAGATGGGTCCCATGCCCAAAGAGCCAGCAGGGAAAACTATGCCTTGTTCTAAAGCTCTTTGGGAACCGCTTGCTTGGCCCCACAGACGTGGGGGCTGCGGGCTTTGCTGCTGCCTTCAGCCTCGACACCACCCTTTCCCACTTGGCGCCGCGCCAGGCACAAAAATGGCCATACGGTTGGAGATGGGTCCCCCGCCCAAAGAGCCAGCAGGGAAAACTATGCCTTGTTCTAAAGCTCTTTGGGAACCGCTTGCGTAGCCCCACAGACCTGGGGGCTGCGGGCTTTCCTGCTGCCTTCACCCTCAAAACCACCCTTTCCCACTTGGCACTGCTCCAGGCTCAAAAATGGCCATACGGCTGCAGATGGGTCCCCCGCCCAGAGAGCCAGCAGGGAAAACTATGCCTTGTTCTAAAGCTCTTTGGGAACCGCTTGCGTAGCCCCACAGACCTGGGGGCTGCAGGCTTTGCTGCTGCCTTCAGCCTCAAAGCCACCCTTTCCCACTAGGCGCCGGGCCAGGCACAAAAATGGCCATACGGCTGGAGATGGGTCCCCCGCCCAAAGAGCCAGCAGGGAAAACTATGCCTTGTTCTAAAGCTCTTTGGGAACCGCTTGCTTGGCCCCACAGACCTGGGGGCTGCAGTCTTTGCTGCTGCCTTCAGATTCAAAGCCACCCTTTCCCTCTTGGGGCTTCGCCAGGCACAAAAATGGCCATACGGCTGGAGATGGGTCCCCCGCCCAAAGAGCGAGCAGGGAAAACTATGCCTTGTTCTAAAGCTCTTTGGGAACCGCTTGCGTAGCCCCACAGACCTGGGGGCTGCGGGCTTTCCTGCTGCCTTCAGCCTCGACACCACCCTTTCCCACTTGGCGCCGCGCCAGGCTCAAAAATGGCCATACGGCTGGAGATGGGTCCCCCGCCCTAAGAGCCAGCAGGGAAAACTATGCCTTGTTCTAAAGCTCTTTGGGAACCGCTTGCGTAGCCCCACAGACCTGGGGGCTGCAGGCTTTGCTCCTGCCTTCAGCCTCAAAGCCACCCTTTCCTACCTGGCGCCGCGCCAGGCTCAAAAATGGCCATACGGCTGGAGATGGGTCCCCGCCCAGAGAGCCAGCAGGGAAAACTATGCCTTGTTCTAAAGCTCTTTGGGAACCGCTTGCGTAGCCCCACAGACGTGGGGGCTGCGGGCTTTCCTGCTGCCTTCAGCCTCGACACCACCCTTTCCCACTTGGCGCCGCGCCAGGCACAAAAATGGCCATACGGCTGGAGATGGGTCCCCCGCCCAAAGAGCCAGCAGGGAAAACTATGCCTTGTTCTAAAGCTCTTTGGGAACCGCTTGCATAGCCCCACAGACCTGGGGGCTGCAGGCTTTCCTGCTGTCTTCAGCCTCAAAGCCACCCTTTCCCACTTGGCGCCGGGCCAGGCACAAAAATGGCCATACGGCTGGAGATGGGTCCCCCGCCCAAAGAGCCAGCAGGGAAAACTATGCCTTGTTCTAAAGCTCTTTGGGAACCGCTTGCGTAGCCCCACAGACCTGGGGGCTGCGGGCTTTCCTGCTGCCTTCAGCCTCGACACCACCCTTTCCCACTTGGCGCCCTATCAGGCACAAAAATGGCCATACGGCTGGAGATGTGTCCCCCGCCCAAAGAGCCAGCAGGGAAAACTATGCCTTGTTCTAAAGCTCTTTGGGAACCGCTTGCGTAGCCCCACAGACCTGGGGGCTGCAGGCTTTGCTGCTGCCTTCAGCCTCAAAGCCACCCTTTCCCACTTGGCGCCGCGCCAGGCACAAAAATGGCCTATGGCTGGAGCTGGGTCCCATGCCCAAAGAGCCAGCAGGGAAAACTATGCCTTGTTCTAAAGCTCTTTGGGAACCGCTTGCTTGGCCCCACAGACCTGGGGGCTGCGGGCTTTCCTGCTGCCTTCAGCCTCAAAACCACCCTTTCCCACTACGCACCGCGCCAGGCACAAAAATGGCCATATGGCTGGAGTTGGTCCCCCGCCCAAAGAGCCAGAAGGGAAAACTATGCCTTGTTCTAAAGCTCTCTGGGAACCGCTTGCTTGGGCCCACAGACGTGGGGGCTGCGGGCTTTCCTGCTGCCTTCAGCCTCAAAACCACCCTATGCCACTACGCACCGCGCCAGGCACAAAAATAGCCATACGTCTGGAGATGGGTCCCCCACCCAAAGAGCCAGCAGGGAAAACTATGCCTTGTTCTAAAGCTCTTTGGGAACCGCTTGCGTAGCCCCACAGACCTGGGGGCTGCGGGCTTTCCTGCTGCCTTCAGCCTCGACACCACCCTTTCCCACTTGGCGCCGCGCCAGGCAAAAAAATGGCCATACGGCTGGAGATGGGTCCCCCGCCCAAAGAGCCAGCAGGGAAAAATATGCCTTGTTCTAAAGCTCTTTGGGAACCGCTTGCATAGCCCCACAGACCTGGGAGCTGCAGGCTTTCCTGCTGTCTTCAGCCTCAAAGCCACCCTTTCCCACTTGGCGCCCTATCAGGCACAAAAATGGCCTATGGCTGGAGATGGGTCCCATGCCCAAAGAGCCAGCAGGGAAAACTATGCCTTGTTCTAAAGCTCTCTGGGAACCGCTTGCTTGGGCCCACAGACCTGGGGGCTGCGGGCTTTCCTGCTGCCTTCAGGCTCAAAACCACCCTATGCCACTACGCACCGCGCCAGGCACAAAAATAGCCATACGTCTGGAGATGGGTCCCCCGCCCAAAGAGCCAGCAGGGAAAACTATGCCTTGTTCTAAAGCTCTTTGGGAACCGCTTGCTTGGCCCCACAGACGTGGGGGCTGCGGGCTTTCCTGCTGCCTTCAGCCTCGACACCACCCTTTCCCACTTGGCGCCGCGCCAGGCACAAAAATGGCCATACGGCTGGAGATGGGTCCCCCGCCCAAAGAGCCAGCAGGGAAAACTCTGCCTTGTTCTAAAGCTCTTTGGGAACCGCTTGCGTAGCCCCACAGACCTGGGGGCTGCAGGCTTTCCTGCTGCCTTCAGACTCGACACCACCCTTTCCCACTTGGCGCCGCGCCAGGCACAAAAATGGCCATACGGCTGGAGATGGGTCCCCCGCCCAAAGAGCCAGCAGGGAAAACTATGCCTTGTTCTAAAGCTCTTTGGGAACCGCTTGCGTAGCCCCACAGACCTGGGGGCTGCGGGCTTTCCTGCTGCCTTCAGCCTCGACAGCACCCTTTCCCACTTGGCTTCGCGCCAGGCACAAAAATGGCCTATGGCTGGAGATGGGTCCCATGCCCTAAGAGCGAGCAGGGAAAACTATGCCTTGTTCTAAAGCTCTTTGGGAACCGCTTGCGTAGCCCCACAGACCTGGGGGCTGCGGGCTTTCCTGCTGCCTTCAGCCTCAAAGCCACCCTTTCCCACTTGGCGCCGGGCCAGGCACAAAAATGGCCATACGGCTGGAGATGGGTCCCATGCCCAAAGAGCCAGCAGGGAAAACTATGCCTTGTTCTAAAGCTCTTTGGGAACCGCTTGCTTGGCCCCACAGACCTGGGGGCTGCAGGCTTTGCTGCTGCCTTCAGCCTCGACACCACCCTTACCCACTTGGCGCCGCGCCAGGCACAAAAATGGCCATACGGCTGGAGATGGGTCCCCCGCCCAAAGAGCCATCAGGGAAAATTATGCCTTGTTCTAAAGCTCTTTGGGAACCGCTTGCGTAGCCCCACAGACCTGGGGGCTGCGGGCTTTCCTGCTGCCTTCAGCCTCAAAACCACCCTTTCCCACTACGCACCGCGCCAGGCACAAAAATGGCCATACGGCTGGAGATGGGTCCCCCGCCCAAAGAGCCAGCTGGGAAAACTATGCCTTGTTCTAAAGCTCTTTGGGAACCGCTTGCTTGGCCCCACAGACGTGGCGGCTGCGGGCTTTCCTGCTGTCTTCAGCCTCAAAGCCACCCTTTCCCACTTGGCGCCCTATCAGGCACAAAAATGGCCTATGGGTGGAGATGGGTCCCATGCCCAAAGAGCCAGCAGGGAAAACTATGCCTTGTTCTAAAGCTCTTTGGGAACCGCTTGCGTAGCCCCACAGACCTGGGGGCTGCGGGCTTTCCTGCTGCCTTTAGCCTCGACACCACCCTTTCCCTCTTGGCGCCGCGCCAGGCACAAAAATGGCCATACAGCTGGAGATGGGTCCCCCGCCCAAAGAGCCAGCAGGGAAAACTATGCCTTGTTCTAAAGCTCTTTGGGAACCGCTTGCGTAGCCGCACAGACCTGGGGGCTGCGGGCTTTCCTGCTGCCTTCAGCCTCAAAGCCACCCTTTCCCACTTTGCGCCGGGCCAGGCACAAAAATGGCCATACGGCTGGAGATGGGTCCCCCGCCCAAAGAGCCAGCAGGGAAAACTATGCCTTGTTCTAAAGCTCTTTGGGAACCGCTTGCGTAGCCCCACAGACCTTGGGGCTGCGGGCTTTCCTGCTGCCTTCAGCCTCGACAGCACCCTTTCCCACTTGGCTTCGCGCCAGGCACAAAAATGGCCTATGGCTGGAGATGGGTCCCATGCCCTAAGAGCCAGCAGGGAAAACTATGCCTTGTTCTAAAGCTCTTTGGGAACCGCTTGCGTAGCACCACAGACCTGGGGGCTGCAGGCTTTGCTGCTGCCTTCAGCCTCAAAGCCACCCTTTCCCACCTGGCGCCGCGCCAGGCTCAAAAATGGCCATACGGCTGGAGATGGGTCCCCCGCCCAGAGAGCCAGCAGGGAAAACTATGCCTTGTTCTAAAGCTCTTTGGGAACCGCTTGCGTAGCCCCACAGACCTGGGGGCTGCGGGCTTTCCTGCTGTCTTCAGCCTCAAAGCAACCCTTTCCCACTTGGCGCCCTATCAAGCACAAAAATGGCCTATGGCTGGAGATGGGTCCCATGCCCAAAGAGCCAGCAGGGAAAACTATGCCTTGTTCTAAAGCTCTTTGGGAACCGCTTGCGTAGCCGCACAGACCTGGGGGCTGCGGGCTTTCCTGCTGCCTTCAGCCTCAAAACCACCCTTTCCCACTTGGCCCCCGGCCAGGCACAAAAATGGCCATACGGCTGGAGATGGGTCCCCCGCCCAAAGAGCCAGCAGGGAAAACTATGCCTTGTTCTAAAGCTCTTTGGGAACCGCTTGCGTAGCCCCACAGACCTGGGGGCTGCGGGCTTTCCTGCTGCCTTCAAGCCTCAAAGCCACCCTTTCCCACTGGGCGCCGGGCCAGGCACAAAAATGGCCTATGGCTGGAGATGGGTCCCCCGAACAAAGAGCCAGCAGGGAAAACTATGCCTTGTTCTAAAGCTCTTTGGGAACTGCTTGCGTAGCCCCACAGACCTGGGGGCTGCAGGCTTTCCTGCTGCCTTCAGCCTCAAAGCCACCCTTTCCCACTTGGCGCCCTATCAAGCACAAAAATGGCCTATGGCTGGAGATGGGTCCCAGGCCCAAAGAGCCAGCAGGGAAAACTATGCCTTGTTCTAAAGCTCTTTGGGAACAGCTTGCTTGGCCCCACAGACGTGGGGGCTGCGGGCTTTGCTGCTGCCTTCAGCCTCGACACCACCCTTTCCCACTTGGCGCCGCGCCAGGCACAAAAATGGCCATACGGCTGGAGATGGGTCCCCCGCCCAAAGAGCCAGCAGGGAAAACTATGCCTTGTTCTAAAGCTCTTTGGGAACCGCTTGCGTAGCCCCACAGACCTGGGGGCTGCGGGCTTTGCTGCTGCCTTCAGCCTCAAAGCCACCCTTTCCCACTTGGCGCCGTGCCAGGCACAAAAATGGCCATACGGCTGGAGATGGGTCCCCCGCCCAAAGAGCCAGCAGGGAAAACTATGCCTTGTTCTAAAGCTCTTTGGGAACCGCTTGCTTGGCCCCACAGACCTGGGGGCTGCAGTCTTTGCTGCTGCCTTCAGCCTCAACACCACCCTTTCCCACTTGGCGACCTATCAGGCACAAAAATGGCCATACGGCTGGAGATGGGTCCCCCGCCCAAAGAGCCAGCAGGGAAAACTATGCCTTGTTCTAAAGCTCTTTGGGAACCGCTTGCGTAGCCCCACAGACCTGGGGGCTGCGGGCTTTCCTGCTGCCTTCAGATTCAAAGCCACCCTTTCCCTCTTGGGGCTTCGCCAGGCACAAAAATGGCCATACGGCTGGAGATGGGTCCCCGCCCAAAGAGCGAGCAGCGAAAACTATGCCTTGTTCTAAAGCTCTTTGGGAACCGCTTGCGTAGCCCCACAGACCTGGGGGCTGCGGGCTTTCCTGCTGCCTTCAGCCTCGACACCACCCTTTCCCACTTGGCGCCGCGCCAGGCTCAAAAATGGCCATACGGCTGGAGATGGGTCCCCCGCCCTAAGAGCCAGCAGGGAAAACTATGCCTTGTTCTAAAGCTCTTTGGGAACCGCTTGCGTAGCCCCACAGACCTGGGGGCTGCAGGCTTTGCTCCTGCCTTCAGCCTCAAAGCCACCCTTTCCCACCTGGCGCCGCGCCAGGCTCAAAAATGGCCATACGGCTGGAGATGGGTCCCTGCCCAGAGAGCCAGCAGGGAAAACTATGCCTTGTTCTAAAGCTCTTTGGGAACCGCTTGCGTAGCCCCACAGACCTGGGGACTGCGGGCTTTCCTGCTGCCTTCAGCCTCGACACCACCCTTTCCCACTTGGCGCCGCGCCAGGCACAAAAATGGCCATACGGCTGGAGATGGGTCCCCCGCCCAAAGAGCCAGCAGGGAAAACTATGCCTTGTTCTAAAGCTCTTTGGGAACCGCTTGCATAGCCCCACAGACCTGGGGGCTGCAGGCTTTCCTGCTGTCTTCAGCCTCAAAGCCACCCTTTCCCACTTGGCGCCCTATCAGGCACAAAAATGGCCATACGGCTGGAGATGGGTCCCCCGCCCAAAGAGCCAGCAGGGAAAACTATGCCTTGTTCTAAAGCTCTTTGGGAACCGCTTGCGTAGCCCCACAGACCTGGGGGCTGCGGGCTTTCCTGCTGCCTTCAGCCTCGACACCACCCTTTCCCACCTGGCGCCCTATCAGGCACAAAAATGGCCATACGGCTGGAGATGTGTCCCCCGCCCAAAGAGCCAGCAGGGAAAACTATGCCTTGTTCTAAAGCTCTTTGGGAACCGCTTGCGTAGCCCCACAGACCTGGGGGCTGCGGGCTTTGCTGCTGCCTTCAGCCTCAAAGCCACCCTTTCCCACTTGGCGCCGCGCCAGGCACAAAAATGGCCATACGGCTGGAGATGGGTCCCCCGCCCAAAGAGCCAGCTGGGAAAACTATGCCTTGTTCTAAAGCTCTTTGGGAACCGCTTGCTTGGCCCCACAGACGTGGCGGCTGCGGGCTTTCCTGCTGTCTTCAGCCTCAAAGCCACCCTTTCCCACTTGGCGCCCTATCAGGCACAAAAATGGCCTATGGGTGGAGATGGGTCCCATGCCCAAAGAGCCAGCAGGGAAAACTATGCCTTGTTCTAAAGCTCTTTGGGAACCGCTTGCGTAGCCCCACAGACCTGGGGGCTGCGGGCTTTCCTGCTGCCTTTAGCCTCGACACCACCCTTTCCCTCTTGGCGCCGCGCCAGGCACAAAAATGGCCATACGGCTGGAGATGGGTCCCCCGCCCAAAGAGCCAGCAGGGAAAACTATGCCTTGTTCTAAAGCTCTTTGGGAACCGCTTGCGTAGCCGCACAGACCTGGGGGCTGCGGGCTTTCCTGCTGCCTTCAGCCTCAAAGCCACCCTTTCCCACTTTGCGCCGGGCCAGGCACAAAAATGGCCATACGGCTGGAGATGGGTCCCCCGCCCAAAGAGCCAGCTGGGAAAACTATGCCTTGTTCTAAAGCTCTTTGGGAACCGCTTGCTTGGCCCCACAGACGTGGCGGCTGCGGGCTTTCCTGCTGTCTTCAGCCTCAAAGCCACCCTTTCCCACTTGGCGCCCTATCAGGCACAAAAATGGCCTATGGGTGGAGATGGGTCCCATGCCCAAAGAGCCAGCAGGGAAAACTATGCCTTGTTCTAAAGCTCTTTGGGAACCGCTTGCGTAGCCCCACAGACCTGGGGGCTGCGGGCTTTCCTGCTGCCTTTAGCCTCGACACCACCCTTTCCCTCTTGGCGCCGCGCCAGGCACAAAAATGGCCATACGGCTGGAGATGGGTCCCCCGCCCAAAGAGCCAGCAGGGAAAACTATGCCTTGTTCTAAAGCTCTTTGGGAACCGCTTGCGTAGCCGCACAGACCTGGGGGCTGCGGGCTTTCCTGCTGCCTTCAGCCTCAAAGCCACCCTTTCCCACTTTGCGCCGGGCCAGGCACAAAAATGGCCATACGGCTGGAGATGGGTCCCCCGCCCAAAGAGCCAGCAGGGAAAACTATGCCTTGTTCTAAAGCTCTTTGGGAACCGCTTGCGTAGCCCCACAGACCTTGGGGCTGCGGGCTTTCCTGCTGCCTTCAGCCTCGACAGCACCCTTTCCCACTTGGCTTCGCGCCAGGCACAAAAATGGCCTATGGCTGGAGATGGGTCCCATGCCCTAAGAGCCAGCAGGGAAAACTATGCCTTGTTCTAAAGCTCTTTGGGAACCGCTTGCGTAGCACCACAGACCTGGGGGCTGCAGGCTTTGCTGCTGCCTTCAGCCTCAAAGCCACCCTTTCCCACCTGGCGCCGCGCCAGGCTCAAAAATGGCCATACGGCTGGAGATGGGTCCCCCGCCCAGAGAGCCAGCAGGGAAAACTATGCCTTGTTCTAAAGCTCTTTGGGAACCGCTTGCGTAGCCCCACAGACCTGGGGGCTGCGGGCTTTCCTGCTGTCTTCAGCCTCAAAGCAACCCTTTCCCACTTGGCGCCCTATCAAGCACAAAAATGGCCTATGGCTGGAGATGGGTCCCATGCCCAAAGAGCCAGCAGGGAAAACTATGCCTTGTTCTAAAGCTCTTTGGGAACCGCTTGCGTAGCCGCACAGACCTGGGGGCTGCGGGCTTTCCTGCTGCCTTCAGCCTCAAAACCACCCTTTCCCACTTGGCCCCCGGCCAGGCACAAAAATGGCCATACGGCTGGAGATGGGTCCCCCGCCCAAAGAGCCAGCAGGGAAAACTATGCCTTGTTCTAAAGCTCTTTGGGAACCGCTTGCGTAGCCCCACAGACCTGGGGGCTGCGGGCTTTCCTGCTGCCTTCAAGCCTCAAAGCCCCCCTTTCCCACTGGGCGCCGGGCCAGGCACAAAAATGGCCTATGGCTGGAGATGGGTCCCCCGAACAAAGAGCCAGCAGGGAAAACTATGCCTTGTTCTAAAGCTCTTTGGGAACTGCTTGCGTAGCCCCACAGACCTGGGGGCTGCAGGCTTTCCTGCTGCCTTCAGCCTCAAAGCCACCCTTTCCCACTTGGCGCCCTATCAAGCACAAAAATGGCCTATGGCTGGAGATGGGTCCCAGGCCCAAAGAGCCAGCAGGGAAAACTATGCCTTGTTCTAAAGCTCTTTGGGAACAGCTTGCTTGGCCCCACAGACGTGGGGGCTGCGGGCTTTGCTGCTGCCTTCAGCCTCGACACCACCCTTTCCCACTTGGCGCCGCGCCAGGCACAAAAATGGCCATACGGCTGGAGATGGGTCCCCCGCCCAAAGAGCCAGCAGGGAAAACTATGCCTTGTTCTAAAGCTCTTTGGGAACCGCTTGCATAGCCCCACAGACCTGGGGGCTGCGGGCTTTGCTGCTGCCTTCAGCCTCAAAGCCACCCTTTCCCACTTGGCGCCGTGCCAGGCACAAAAATGGCCATACGGCTGGAGATGGGTCCCCCGCCCAAAGAGCCAGCAGGGAAAACTATGCCTTGTTCTAAAGCTCTTTGGGAACCGCTTGCGTAGCCCCACAGACCTGGGGGCTGCAGTCTTTGCTGCTGCCTTCAGCCTCAACACCACCCTTTCCCACTTGGCGCCCTATCAGGCACAAAAATGGCCATACGGCTGGAGATGGGTCCCCCGCCCAAAGAGCCAGCAGGGAAAACTATGCCTTGTTCTAAAGCTCTTTGGGAACCGCTTGCGTAGCCCCACAGACCTGGGGGCTGCGGGCTTTCCTGCTGCCTTCAGATTCAAAGCCACCCTTTCCCTCTTGGGGCTTCGCCAGGCACAAAAATGGCCATACGGCTGGAGATGGGTCCCCGCCCAAAGAGCGAGCAGCGAAAACTATGCCTTGTTCTAAAGCTCTTTGGGAACCGCTTGCGTAGCCCCACAGACCTGGGGGCTGCGGGCTTTCCTGCTGCCTTCAGCCTCGACACCACCCTTTCCCACTTGGCGCCGCGCCAGGCTCAAAAATGGCCATACGGCTGGAGATGGGTCCCCCGCCCTAAGAGCCAGCAGGGAAAACTATGCCTTGTTCTAAAGCTCTTTGGGAACCGCTTGCGTAGCCCCACAGACCTGGGGGCTGCAGGCTTTGCTCCTGCCTTCAGCCTCAAAGCCACCCTTTCCCACCTGGCGCCGCGCCAGGCTCAAAAATGGCCATACGGCTGGAGATGGGTCCCTGCCCAGAGAGCCAGCAGGGAAAACTATGCCTTGTTCTAAAGCTCTTTGGGAACCGCTTGCGTAGCCCCACAGACCTGGGGACTGCGGGCTTTCCTGCTGCCTTCAGCCTCGACACCACCCTTTCCCACTTGGCGCCGCGCCAGGCACAAAAATGGCCATACGGCTGGAGATGGGTCCCCCGCCCAAAGAGCCAGCAGGGAAAACTATGCCTTGTTCTAAAGCTCTTTGGGAACCGCTTGCATAGCCCCACAGACCTGGGGGCTGCAGGCTTTCCTGCTGTCTTCAGCCTCAAAGCCACCCTTTCCCACTTGGCGCCCTATCAGGCACAAAAATGGCCATACGGCTGGAGATGGGTCCCCCGCCCAAAGAGCCAGCAGGGAAAACTATGCCTTGTTCTAAAGCTCTTTGGGAACCGCTTGCGTAGCCCCACAGACCTGGGGGCTGCGGGCTTTCCTGCTGCCTTCAGCCTCGACACCACCCTTTCCCACCTGGCGCCCTATCAGGCACAAAAATGGCCATACGGCTGGAGATGTGTCCCCCGCCCAAAGAGCCAGCAGGGAAAACTATGCCTTGTTCTAAAGCTCTTTGGGAACCGCTTGCGTAGCCCCACAGACCTGGGGGCTGCGGGCTTTGCTGCTGCCTTCAGCCTCAAAGCCACCCTTTCCCACTTGGCGCCGCGCCAGGCACAAAAATGGCCATACGGCTGGAGATGGGTCCCCCGCCCAAAGAGCCAGCAGGGAAAATTATGCCTTGTTCTAAAGCTCTTTGGGAACCGCTTGCGTAGCCCCACAGACCTGGGGGCTGCGGGCTTTCCTGCTGCCTTTAGCCTCGACACAACCCTTTCCCACTTGGCGCCGCGCCAGGCTCAAAAATGGCCATACGGCTGGAGATGGGTCCCCCGCCCAGAGAGCCAGCAGGGAAAACTATGCCTTGTTCTAAAGCTCTTTGGGAACCGCTTGCGTAGCCCCACAGACCTGGGGGCTGCGGGCTTTCCTGCTGCCTTCAAGCCTCAAAGCCACCCTTTCCCACTGGGCGCCGGGCCAGGCACAAAAATGGCCTATGGCTGGAGATGGGTCCCCCGAACAAAGAGCCAGCAGGGAAAACTATGCCTTGTTCTAAAGCTCTTTGGGAACTGCTTGTGTAGCCCCACAGACCTGGGGGCTGCAGGCTTTCCTGCTGCCTTCAGCCTCAAAGCCACCCTTTCCCACTTGGCGCCCTATCAAGCACAAAAATGGCCTATGGGTGGAGATGGGTCCCATGCCCAAAGAGCCAGCAGGGAAAACTATGCCTTGTTCTAAAGCTCTTTGGGAACCGCTTGCTTGGCCCCACAGACGTGGGGGCTGCGGGCATTCCTGCTGCCTTCAGCCTCGACACCACCCTTTCCCACTTGGCGCCGCGCCAGGCACAAAAATGGCCATACGGTTGGAGATGGGTCCCCCGCCCAAAGAGCCAGCAGGGAAAACTATGCCTTGTTCTAAAGCTCTTTGGGAACCGCTTGCGTAGCCCCACAGACCTGGGGGCTGCGGGCTTTCCTGCTGCCTTCACCCTCAAAACCACCCTTTCCCACTTGGCACTGCTCCAGGCTCAAAAATGGCCATACGGCTGGAGATGGGTCCCCCGCCCAGAGAGCCAGCAGGGAAAACTATGCCTTGTTCTAAAGCTCTTTGGGAACCGCTTGCTTGGCCCCACAGACCTGGGGGCTGCAGTCTTTGCTGCTGCCTTCAGCCTCGACACCACCCTTTCCCACTTGGCGCCGGGCCAGGGACAAAAATGACCATACGGCTGGAGATGGGTCCCCCGCCCAAAGAGCCAGCAGGGAAAACTATGCCTTGTTCTAAAGCTCTTTGGGAACCGCTTGCGTAGCCCCACAGACCTGGGGGCTGCGGGCTTTCCTGCTGCCTTCAGATTCAAAGCCACCCTTTCCCTCTTGGGGCTTCGCCAGGCACAAAAATGGCCATACGGCTGGAGATGGGTCCCCCGCCCAAAGAGCGAGCAGGGAAAACTATGCCTTGTTCTAAAGCTCTTTGGGAACCGCTTGCGTAGCCCCACAGACCTGGGGGCTGCGGGCTTTCCTGCTGCCTTCAGCCTCGACACCACCCTTTCCCACTTGGCGCCGCGCCAGGCTCAAAAATGGCCATACGGCTGGAGATGGGTCCCCCGCCCTAAGAGCCAGCAGGGAAAACTATGCCTTGTTCTAAAGCTCTTTGGGAACCGCTTGCGTAGCCCCACAGACCTGGGGGCTGCAGGCTTTGCTCCTGCCTTCAGCCTCAAAGCCACCCTTTCCCACCTGGCGCCGCGCCAGGCTCAAAAATGGCCATACGGCTGGAGATGGGTCCCCGCCCAGAGAGCCAGCAGGGAAAACTATGCCTTGTTCTAAAGCTCTTTGGGAACCGCTTGCATAGCCCCACAGACCTGGGGGCTGCAGGCTTTCATGCTGTCTTCAGCCTCAAAGCCACCCTTTCCCACTTGGCGCCCTATCAGGCACAAAAATGGCCATACGGCTGGAGATGGGTCCCCCGCCCAAAGAGCCAGCAGGGAAAACTATGCCTTGTTCTAAAGCTCTTTGGGAACCGCTTGCGTAGCCCCACAGACCTGGGGGCTGCGGGCTTTCCTGCTGCCTTCAGCCTCGACACCACCCTTTCCCACTTGGCGCCCTATCAGGCACAAAAATGGCCATACGGCTGGAGATGTGTCCCCCGCCCAAAGAGCCAGCAGGGAAAACTATGCCTTGTTCTAAAGCTCTTTGGGAACCGCTTGCGTAGCCCCACAGACCTGGGGGCTGCGGGCTTTGCTGCTGCCTTCAGCCTCAAAGCCACCCTTTCCCACTTGGCGCCGCGCCAGGCACAAAAATGGCCTATGGCTGGAGCTGGGTCCCATGCCCAAAGAGCCAGCAGGGAAAACTATGCCTTGTTCTAAAGCTCTTTGGGAACCGCTTGCTTGGCCCCACAGACCTGGGGGCTGCGGGCTTTCCTGCTGCCTTCAGCCTCAAAACCACCCTTTCCCACTACGCACCGCGCCAGGCACAAAAATGGCCATATGGCTGGAGTTGGTCCCCCGCCCAAAGAGCCAGCAGGGAAAACTATGCCTTGTTCTAAAGCTCTCTGGGAACCGCTTGCTTGGGCCCACAGACGTGGGGGCTGCGGGCTTTCCTGCTGCCTTCAGCCTCAAAACCACCCTATGCCACTACGCACCGCGCCAGGCACAAAAATAGCCATACGTCTGGAGATGGGTCCCCCACCCAAAGAGCCAGCAGGGAAAACTATGCCTTGTTCTAAAGCTCTTTGGGAACCGCTTGCTTGGCCCCACAGACGTGGGGGCTGCGGGCTTTCCTGCTGCCTTCAGCCTCGACACCACCCTTTCCCACTTGGCGCCGCGCCAGGCACAAAAATGGCCATACGGCTGGAGATGGGTCCCCCGCCCAAAGAGCCAGCAGGGAAAAATATGCCTTGTTCTAAAGCTCTTTGGGAACCGCTTGCATAGCCCCACAGACCTGGGAGCTGCAGGCTTTCCTGCTGTCTTCAGCCTCAAAGCCACCCTTTCCCACTTGGCGCCCTATCAGGCACAAAAATGGCCTATGGCTGGAGATGGGTCCCATGCCCAAAGAGCCAGCAGGGAAAACTATGCCTTGTTCTAAAGCTCTTTGGGAACCGCTTGCTTGGGCCCACAGACCTGGGGGCTGCGGGCTTTCCTGCTGCCTTCAGCCTCAAAACCACCCTATGCCACTACGCACCGCGCCAGGCACAAAAATAGCCATACGTCTGGAGATGGGTCCCCCGCCCAAAGAGCCAGCAGGGAAAACTATGCCTTGTTCTAAAGCTCTTTGGGAACCGCTTGCTTGGCCCCACAGACGTGGGGGCTGCGGGCTTTCCTGCTGCCTTCAGCCTCGACACCACCCTTTCCCACTTGGCGCCGCGCCAGGCACAAAAATGGCCATACGGCTGGAGATGGGTCCCCCGCCCAAAGAGCCAGCAGGGAAAACTCTGCCTTGTTCTAAAGCTCTTTGGGAACCGCTTCCATAGCCCCACAGACCTGGGGGCTGCAGGCTTTCCTGCTGCCTTCAGACTCGACACCACCCTTTCCCACTTGGCGCCGCGCCAGGCACAAAAATGGCCATACGACTGGACATGTGTCCGCCGCCGAAAGAGCCAGCAGGGAAAACTCTGCCTTGTTCTAAAGCTCTTTGGGAACCGCTTGCGTAGCCCCACAGACCTTAGGGCTGCAGGCTTTGCTGCTGCCTTCAGCCTCAAAACCACCCTTTCCCACTTGGCGCCGCGCCAGGCTCAAAAATGGCCATACGGCTGGAGATGGGTCCCCCGCCCAAAGAGCCAGCTGGGAAAACTATGCCTTGTTCTAAAGCTCTTTGGGAACCGCTTGCTTGGCCCCACAGACGTGGGGGCTGCGGGCTTTCCTGCTGCCTTCAGCCTCAAAACCACCCTATGCCACTACGCACCGCGTCAGGCACAAAAATAGCCATACGGCTGGAGATGGGTCCCCCACCCAAGGAGCCAGCAGGGAAAACTATGCCTTGTTCTAAAGCTCTTTGGGAACCGCTTGCGTAGCCCCACAGACCTGGGGGCTGCGGGCTTTCCTGCTGTCTTCAGCCTCGACAGCACCCTTTCCCACTTGGCTTCGCGCCAGGCACAAAAATGGCCTATGGCTGGAGATGGGTCCCCCGAACAAAGAGCCAGCAGGGAAAACTATGCCTTGTTCTAAAGCTCTTTGGGAACTGCTTGCGTAGCCCCACAGACCTGGGGGCTGCAGGCTTTCCTGCTGCCTTCAGCCTCAAAGCCACCCTTTCCCACTTAGCGCCCTATCAAGCACAAAAATGGCCTATGGGTGGAGATGGGTCCCCCGCCCAAAGAGCCAGCAGGGAAAACTATGCCTTGTTCTAAAGCTCTTTGGGAACCGCTTGCGTAGCCCCACAGACCTGGGGGCTGCGGGCTTTCCTGCTGCCTTCACCCTCAAAACCACCCTTTCCCACTTGGCACTGCTCCAGGCTCAAAAATGGCCATACGGCTGCAGATGGGTCCCCCGCCCAGAGAGCCAGCAGGGAAAACTATGCCTTGTTCTAAAGCTCTTTGGGAACCGCTTGCGTAGCCCCACAGACCTGGGGGCTGCGGGCTTTGCTGCTGCCTTCAGCCTCAACACCACCCTTTCCCACTTGGCGCCGCGCCAGGCACAAAAATGGCCATACGGCTGGAGATGGGTCCCCTGCCAAAAGAGCCAGCAGGGAAAACTATGCCTTGTTCTAAAGCTCTTTGGGAACCGCTTGCGTAGCCCCACAGACCTGGGGGCTGCGGGCTTTCCTGCTGCCTTCAGATTCAAAGCCACCCTTTCCCTCTTGGGGCTTCGCCAGGCACAAAAATGGCCATACGGCTGGAGATGGGTCCCCCGCCCAAAGAGCCAGCAGGGAAAACTATGCCTTGTTCTAAAGCTCTTTGGGAACCGCTTGCGTAGCACCACAGACCTGGGGGCTGCGGGCTTTCCTGCTGCCTTCAGCCTCGACACCACCCTTTCCCACTTGGCGCCGCGCCAGGCACAAAAATGGCCATACGGCTGGAGATGGGTCCCCCGCCCTAAGAGCCAGCAGGGAAAACTATGCCTTGTTCTAAAGCTCTTTGGGAACCGCTTGCGTAGCCCCACAGACCTGGGGGCTGCAGGCTTTGCTGCTGCCTTCAGCCTCAAAGCCACCCTTTCCCACCTGGCGCCGCGCCAGGCTCAAAAATGGCCATACGGCTGGAGATGGGTCCCCCGCCCAGAGAGCCAGCAGGGATAACTATGCCTTGTTCTAAAGCTCTTTGGGAACCGCTTGCGTAGCCCCACAGACCTGGGGGCTGCAGGCTTTCCTGCTGCCTTCAGCCTCGACACCACCCTTTCCCACTTGGCGCCGCGCCAGGCACAAAAATGGCCATACGGCTGGAGATGGGTCCCCCGCCCAAAGAGCCAGCAGGGAAAACTATGCCTTGTTCTAAAGCTCTTTGGGAACCGCTTGCATAGCCCCACAGACCTGGGGGCTGCGGGCTTTCCTGCTGTCTTCAGCCTCAAAGCCACCCTTTCCCACTTGGCGCCCTATCAGGCACAAAAATGGCCATACGGCTGGAGATGGGTCCCCCGCCCAAAGAGCCAGCAGGGAAAACTATGCCTTGTTCTAAAGCTATTTGGGAACCGCTTGCGTAGCCCCACAGACCTGGGGGCTGCGGGATTTCCTGCTGCCTTCAGCCTCGACACCAGCCTTTCCCACTTGGCGCCCTATCAGGCACAAAAATGGCCATACGGCTGGAGATGGGTCCCCCGCCCAAAGAGCCAGCAGGGAAAACTATGCCTTGTTCTAAAGCTCTTTGGGAACCGCTTGCGTAGCCCCACAGACCTGGGGGCTGCGGGCTTTGCTGCTGCCTTCAGCCTCAAAGCCACCCTTTCCCACTTGGCGCCGGGCCAGGCACAAAAATGGCCTATGGCTGGAGATGGGTCCCATGCCCAAAGAGCCAGCAGGGAAAACTATGCCTTGTTCTAAAGCTCTTTGGGAACCGCTTGCTTGGCCCCACAGACGTGGGGGCTGCGGGCTTTCCTGCTGCCTTCAGCCTCGACACCACCCTATGCCACTACGCACCGCGCCAGGCACAAAAATAGCCATACGTCTGGAGATGGGTCCCCCACCCAAAGAGCCAGCAGGGAAAACTATGCCTTGTTCTAAAGCTCTTTGGGAACCGCTTGCGTAGCCCCACAGACCTGGGGGCTGCGGGCTTTCCTGCTGCCTTCATCCTCAAAGCCACCCTTTCCCACTTGGCGCCGCGCCAGGCACAAAAATGGCCATACGGCTGGAGATGGGTCCCCCGCCCAAAGAGCCAGCAGGGAAAACTATGCCTTGTTCTAAAGCTCTTTGGGAACCTCTTGCATAGCCCCACAGACCTGGGAGCTGCAGGCTTTCCTGCTGTCTTCAGCCTCAAAGCCACCCTTTCCCACTTGGCGCCCTATCAGGCACAAAAATGGCCATACGGCTGGAGATGGGTCCCCCGCCCAAAGAGCCAGCAGGGAAAACTATGCCTTGTTCTAAAGCTCTTTGGGAACCGCTTGCTTGGCCCCACAGACGTGGGGGCTGCGGGCTTTCCTGCTGCCTTCAGCCTCAACAGCACCCTTTCCCACTTGGCGCCGGGCCAGGGACAAAAATGGCCATACGGCTGGAGATGGGTCCCCTGCCAAAAGAGCCAGCAGGGAAAACTATGCCTTGTTCTAAAGCTCTTTGGGAACCGCTTGCGTAGCCCCACAGACCTGGGGGCTGCAGGCTTTCCTGCTGCCTTCAGATTCAAAGCCACCCTTTCCCTCTTGGGGCTTCGCCAGGCACAAAAATGGCCATACGGCTGGAGATGGGTCCCCCGCCCAAAGAGCGAGCAGGGAAAACTATGCCTTGTTCTAAAGCTCTTTGGGAACCGCTTGCGTAGCACCACAGACCTGGGGGCTGCGGGCTTTCCTGCTGCCTTCAGCCTCGACACCACCCTTTCCCACTTGGCGCCGCGCCAGGCACAAAAATGGCCATACGGCTGGAGATGGGTCCCCCGCCCTAAGAGCCAGCAGGGAAAACTATGCCTTGTTCTAAAGCTCTTTGGGAACCGCTTGCGTAGCCCCACAGACCTGGGGGCTGCAGGGTTTGCTGCTGCCTTCAGCCTCAAAGCCACCCTTTCCCACCTGACGCCGCGCCAGGCTCAAAAATGGCCATACGGCTGGAGATGGGTCCCCGCCCAGAGAGCCAGCAGGGAAAACTATGCCTTGTTCTAAAGCTCTTTGGGAACCGCTTGCGTAGCCCCACAGACCTGGGGGCTGCAGGCTTTCCTGCTGCCTTCAGCCTCGACACCACCCTTTCCCACTTGGCGCCGCGCCAGGCACAAAAATGGCCATACGGATGGAGATGGGTCCCCCGCCCAAAGAGCCAGCAGGGAAAACTATGCCTTGTTCTAAAGCTCTTTGGGAACCGCTTGCATAGCCCCACAGACCTGGGGGCTGCGGGCTTTCCTGCTGTCTTCAGCCTCAAAGCCACCCTTTCCCACTTGGCGCCCTATCAGGCACAAAAATGGCCATACGGCTGGAGATGGGTCCCCCGCCCAAAGAGCCAGCAGGGAAAACTATGCCTTGTTCTAAAGCTATTTGGGAACCGCTTGCGTAGCCCCACAGACCTGGGGGCTGCGGGATTTCCTGCTGCCTTCAGCCTCGACACCAGCCTTTCCCACTTGGCGCCCTATCAGGCACAAAAATGGCCATACGGCTGGAGATGGGTCCCCCGCCCAAAGAGCCAGCAGGGAAAACTATGCCTTGTTCTAAAGCTCTTTGGGAACCGCTTGCGTAGCCCCACAGACCTGGGGGCTGCGGGCTTTGCTGCTGCCTTCAGCCTCAAAGCCACCCTTTCCCACTTGGCGCCGTGCCAGGCACAAAAATGGCCTATGGCTGGAGATGGGTCCCATGCCCAAAGAGCCAGCAGGGAAAACTATGCCTTGTTCTAAAGCTCTTTGGGAACCGCTTGCTTGGCCCCACAGACCTGGGGGCTGCGGGCTTTCCTGCTGCCTTCAGCCTCAAAACCACCCTTTCCCACTACGCACCGCGCCAGGCACAAAAATGGCCATATGGCTGGAGATGGGTCCCCCGCCCAAAGAGCCAGCAGGGAAAACTATGCCTTGTTCTAAAGCTCTCTGGGAACCGCTTGCTTGGGCCCACAGACGTGGGGGCTGCGGGCTTTCCTGCTGCCTTCAGCCTCGACACCACCCTATGCCACTACGCACCGCGCCAGGCACAAAAATAGCCATACGTCTGGAGATGGGTCCCCCACCCAAAGAGCCAGCAGGGAAAACTATGCCTTGTTCTAAAGCTCTTTGGGAACCGCTTGCGTAGCCCCACAGACCTGGGGGCTGTGGGCCTTCCTGCTGCCTTCAACCTCGACACCACCCTTTCCCACTTGGCCCCTGGCCAGGCACAAAAATGGCCATACGGCTGGAGATGGGTCCCCCGCCCAAAGAGCCAGCAGGGAAAACTATGCCTTGTTCTAAAGCTCTTTGGGAACCTCTTGCATAGCCCCACAGACCTGGGGGCTGCGGGCTTTCCTGCTGTCTTCAGCCTCAAAGCCACCCTTTCCCACTTGGCGCCCTATCAGGCACAAAAATGGCCTATGGGTGGAGATGGGTCCCATGCCCAAAGAGCCAGCAGGGAAAACTATGCCTTGTTCTAAAGCTCTTTGGGAACTGCTTGCTTGGCCCCACAGACGTGGGGGCTGCGGGCTTTCCTGCTGTCTTCAGCCTCGACACCACCCTTTCCCACTTGGCGCCCTATCAGGCACAAAAATGGCCATACGGCTGGAGATGGGTCCCCCGCCCAAAGAGCCAGCAGGGAAAACTATGCCTTGTTCTAAAGCTCTTTGGGAACCGCTTGCGTAGCCCCACAGACCTGGGGGCTGCAGGCTTTCCTGCTGCCTTCAGACTCGACACCACCCTTTCCCACTTGGCGCCGCGCCAGGCACAAAAATGGCCATACGACTGGACATGTGTCCGCCGCCCAAAGAGCCAGCAGGGAAAACTCTGCCTTGTTCTAAAGCTCTTTGGGAACCGCTTGCGTAGCCCCACAGACCTGGGGGCTGCAGGCTTTCCTGCTGTCTTCAGCCTCAAAGCCACCCTTTCCCACTTGGCGCCGCGCCAGGCTCAAAAATGGCCATACGGCTGGAGATGGGTCCCCCGCCCAAAGAGCCAGCAGGGAAAACTATGCCTTGTTCTAAAGCTCTTTGGGAACCGCTTGCGTAGCCCCACAGACCTGGGGGCTGCAGGCTTTGCTGCTGCCTTCAGCCTCAAAGCCACCCTTTCCCACTTGGCGTCGCGCTAGGCACAAAAATGGCCATACAGCTGGAGATGGGTCCCCCGCCCAAGGAGCCAGCAGGGAAAACTATGCCTTGTTCTAAAGCTCTTTGGGAACCGCTTGCGTAGCCCCACAGACCTGGGGGCTGTGGGCTTTCCTGCTGCCTTCAGCCTCAAAGCCACCCTTTCACACTTGGCGCCGCGCCAGGCACAAAAATGGCCATACGGCTGGAGATGGGTCCCATGCCCAAAGAGCCAGCAGGGAAAACTATGCCTTGTTCTAAAGCTCTTTGGGAACCGCTTGCGTAGCCCCACAGACCTGGGGGCTGCAGGCTTTCCTGCTGCCTTCAGCCTCAAAACCACCCTTTCCCACTTGGCGCCGCGCCAGGCACAAAAATGGCCATACGGCTGGAGATGGGTCCCCCGCCCAAAGAGCCTGCAGGGAAAGCTTTGTCTACAGTCAGTCAAGGTCGACGTACTCAACACTGATAAGAAAGATCACATGTGTTCTTGTGCTGAGGGATATCAAGTGGAAATCCTTCTCGCGGAGTGATCAAGCGATTTAAACTTTTCATCATAATCCAAAGTCTAACATGCAAAACAATTGTCTAAGTAAAGCACAATACAGTGAGTATTAGTAAAACAACAACAGAGTGAAGCATCTTGTTATAAAGTCCTGTAACTGTCGGTGACCATCCAAAAAGAGGATCTCCCCATCTATGTCCTTCGCCTCTCTTCACTCTTTCCAACGCTTTGTGTATTTCTTCAACCTGATGATGGACGGTAATCAAAGTTGTCTGTCTATTTTCTTGGGCCTCTTTCAAGAGTCGCTTCAATTCATTGTGTTTTAGCAGCTTCTTCACCAGGGAGAGATTCATTCCGATAGGGGCAGGCAACAATCTCGAATCAACGTATAATTAGGTTGTAGCAATTGAAAAGACGTAACAGGAGCTTAATAATTGAAGTCGCATCCCGTAACTTTGTGTTAGTAAAGTTCAAACACAAAGATTTGAGTGATTACTATGTCATCTCTGAATACAAGACTACAGGGAGACCTCATGCTAACGCACCCTTTCCCAATATAGTCAAGCACAGTCTCTGGGGTTTCATCGGGATGTGTCTCAAAGTGACAAGCATTCTGGTTGGTGTCAAGACAAAGGTCTTGTGCTTTGAGAGTATTACTCTCACAAATGAATCCTTGTTGGTCTCGTGAAACGCATGCGTCAACATCAGCAGTTTGCCATTTAGTCTCATTTTGTCGTGCCCAACCTCTGTGCTGTGTTGGATAGAGTAGAGCTCCTTGGTGATTCAACCCCAGTGCGATGATTGGGTATGTGGTGTATACGGAGGCATTGCGTATCGTTAAGACAAAAGCTGTGGCTTTGCTCTCAGTGGGATCGTAGGTGAAATTAACCAGATACCACCTGGACTGAAATTTTTTCTCAAATTCAATTGCGTTATCCCATATTACTTTTCGAATTTCGGTGGGCAAGGTGCCTTCTTTACCTTCCCTTATGATTGCGGCTGTCATAGATTGCATCCACAATTGGGCTTGGATACAACTAAGAGCCAGGGAAACATTGCTTTGAGTTGTACCAAGTGCATCTGTGATCAGCTGATGGTCTTTTTCACCCGTTTCTTCCCATTGAGGCAATATATTCGATAAAAGCCGTTGGTGGTTTCCCAATGCTAATAGAGAGGACTGTAGGGGATGTCTTAATTTGTCCAGATCAGTAGCGGTTGTGACTAGTTTGTTGGCAAGTATCTCAGCATCTATACTATTCAAGACTCCCAGGCCTGTTCCTAAGATACCAGTCGCATCCCTCTTCCGTCCGTGTGAAGTGGCAAGAGTTCGTTTGCGTAACCATGCTGACCATTCTGCATAAGATGTACTCAGGAATGGTAAGCAGGTGGGTTTGATCGCAGAGATTTTAATCTGCATTGACAATTCTGCTCGTTTGAGGGAATATGTGGGATTAAACAGTACCTGTTGTTGACCTGTGTGTGTTTAATAACGTAAGGGCCAATGTTGAAAATGTAAGGAGTTAGTCTAATGGAGGGCTTAGAAAAGAGAGAGGTGTTTTTTTTTTTTTTCTCTTAGAAGAGAGAGCCTTTGAGAGTTTGTGGGGTGTAGGTTCTGGATTCATTTCAGCAAGTTCAGGTGTATTTGAGTCAATCATAAATTCAAATAACAATTCTGTGCCCTTGTAGCCCCAAATACAGTACACTACTGTAGGTTTGATGAAAGTGAAATTGTGCCAGCAATCTGAATTTGGCTCCATAATTTTGTAACAATCAGTGTTGTATTTGTCCGCTTTGGTAGAGTCTACATAGATGGTTTTGATTACAGTTGGCCTGTGGTGATTAGACCCGTTGATAAATCGGCAACCAATGTGTGTTCTTGTGGAATAATTACTAAATTGGCCAAGAATACAAAAATACAGCATTGTTCACACATTAAGGAAAGTCATAAAATCAAGAGGCTTCTGAGGTAGAATACAGCCGCAGCTAGCACACGAAGAATGCAACAGCTGTGATTCCCTGTACAAGGTTGTTTGCGAAACTACACGAGGGATGGAACGGAACGCGCTTGTTCCGTGGCCTTCCCTTGTGACGAATAGCAGATATGGGGACGAGATGGTACTACGGAACTGATAAGCGGCCTACACGCCACCCGAGCCAACATTTCGTCAAATGTTGATGAAATGCTGTCCTTTTGTGCGAACTTTGCTCACCACAATGTACCAAAACACACCTCCATCCCGGAGGCTATCCGCCCCCGAGGTGTGAACACTCCTCCTTGAGTACATTAATCATAATAAAAGTACATATGACTAAAGTCACTCAAACTCCACTTTGAAGTTAAAAAAATAATATAAAAATAGCCCAAGAGAGGGGGAATGTCTGGGAAGACACCATCGCGAAGAATCCCACCGCTGTTTTCTGGGATCAGTCGACGGGCTGAGCCTTTCTTCCCCCTCATAAGGACGCCTTTGGGTAAGACTTTGATTACACCGAGTGCTTTCTCGGGGACTCTAGAAATTTCTCTAGAGAATCTCTACCCTACATTTATAGCCAGGCTGTATCGTTTATAATTTTGTCGCGCGTTTGTCTATTTAACAATGTCTTTATTTGCACGTGCTTTGCAGACAGTGTATTTATCACCGGCAATCCTAAAGAACCTGTATATCTGTTGTTTAAATAAACTGCACTGTTTCAGTAGCTAGTCGTTTCGCTTTCTCACTGAACGCGACCAAAACTTGAGAGAGGCCGTGCTGGTTCAGGAGCACGACTAGACTGAAGGTGCAGCCCACTATTAGTGTCTCCAAATCGTAATAGTTTAACACATATTAAACGCGATTGGCCTGATAGTGCTGAATTGGGCATCACTCAGAATTGAAACCCAGCCGCACCTGGCCTCCCACCTCGGTGAGGAGTGTTAGAACGCAAGGGGGTTTATCTTCTGCCAAAACCGCTTGGCCCCGTTTCACGCAACAGAATTTGGCGTAGTCGGCAGGATTGCCATGGATAAACTGCTGCAAAAATATGATTGTGCCCCTTCCCAGGCTGGGAAGGAGTGGGCCCAAAAATTTTGGAAGGATGAAGAGAAAGTGGTGGAACGTATTGAAGAGCGTCGGGTTTCACAGAAGCTCAGAGCGGGGAAAGGCAAGGGTGTGATTTGTGCTGTGTTAGGCGCCTGTTTATCTTGTGCACAACAAGAAGCTAGAGAAACCCCCGCTCCTAATCTGATTTCAGCTGTAGAATATGCAACCCTGAAATCGGAGAATGAGGTGCTGAAGTCATCATTAGCCTTGCAAAAGGAGACAGGAGAAAGATTAAGAACTCAAGTCGATAAGCTTGTGAGTGAGAATGAATGTTTAGGAAACCGGAATGCTCAACTTGGGAGTGAAAATCGCCAACTTAAAATGTTATTGAAAGGGTGACCAGGCTCTTAGATAAAATGCAGCCCTCGACCCAGGTCCAACAGATTCGTAAGTTAATGTGTTATCCAAATTCCGGAACCCAGACCGGAGATTTTTTTGTCTAATAGTGAGGATGACGAAGAAGATGAGGAGGAAAGGACTTTTACTTTGAAATCCCAAGTTTTTCCTTTACGTCCTCTGGTTAAAACTGAAACTGCAGTTGATGATGGTGATGAAATTCACACCACTGTGCGTACCGTTCCATGGACACCAACCGAGTTAACAAAAATAAGGGAGAAATATTCGAGGCGACCAGAAGAGTCAGCTGTTGAGTACGTGTGGCGAGTTTCTTCTGAAGGGGGGGGCAGAATTATGCTGAGTGAGGAAGAAGCAGGAGACTCTTGGGGACCAGGAGTGTTTTTAACCACTATGCCTGGGGATCATAATTATTCCCTAACCGCTCGAGCAGCCTATTGGGCAAGGGGTATGGATCCGCGAGAGAGGGGGGAGCCGTTAGAGATTAGAGCTACAGGCTACTCTGATCTGTTTGCGGCTGTACGGAAAGCAGCTTGTCTGCAAGCCATGTATGACAGAGAGGAATTTCGGAAATCCCCAATGTCAGCCCCTATCGACCCCGATCGATTAGCCCCTCTCATCCGTGGTCTTCCCGATTGCCTGAAACCGTTCCTTGTTCGCACTCAAGATCGTATACGGGATGCTCGGGGTGCTCATGGGCGGGGCCGTCGTCACTACATGCCCACCTGGAATGTACAGGAAATAGATCAATATGGGCGCCGAATGGGCTGGGCCAGCCAAACTAGTGAGAAATCCTCCGAACACCCGCGAAAGGTTCGCCAAGTCCAAACTCACACTCAAAACCCTAAATCAGAGGGAAGGTTTAAGCCTGATAAGGACCGGAATGAGTTGTGGCGTAAAGCCCTACAATTAGGGGTGCCCCGACAATTCTTGCACGGTGACCCTACGGGAGATCTCCGTACGCTAGTCCAATCTCTACCTAGAAAGAATAATGCGGCTGGGGAGAAAAGTCTAACCAGAGAATCCCCAAGCCGTGAGAAAACTGTGCCTTCTGCACCGGAACATAACTTGATTGATTTGACAGAGTCCCAGCCACAACACTCCTATCCCCGGGGAGGGCACTGAGCAACCCTGTCGGGCAGGTACTAGCAATCCAATGGCGCTCTCATAAAGACTCCGAACCTGTTATTGTCATTCCTGTTGGACCCTGGAAGATATTGGTAAATTTTATTATTGATACCGGAGCCCAAATGTCTGCAATCACTAACGAAACAGCACAACTTCTAGGTATAAATCCCACCCGACGCAGAGTCAACTTCACAGGAATTGATGGTGTGGTAAAAACATGCCCCACTGCAAAAATTAACCTCTGGTTGCCGGGAGAGCAGCGAATGACTAGGGCAGAAGTGTTAGTGGGTGCCTCACGTAGACCCGACTCAAAGTGTCAGGGACCCGCACAGGAAGTTAAATTCCTGGGGGTCTGGTGGATTAAGGGAGCTGCTTCTGTCCCTCAGGATACCCTGAAAAAATAGAACATGGACAGAATCCTTCCAGCACGAAGGAGTTACAGCAGGTCCTGGGAACTTTAAGTTATTGGCGTAAACACATCCCTGGCTTTTCCATCATTGCTCGCCCCCTTCATAGCTTGCCAAAAAAGGGTAAATCCTGGGTGTGGACTGAACAACACACTAATGCTCTGCAATTACTAATAAAGGAGCTAAGGTTATTCCAACAACTTGGCCCCATACATCCAACTGACCCTGTCCATGTAGAATGGGGGCTCAGTGAACATGGTTCCCGTTGTAATTTATGGCAGAAGGGACCAGCAGGACCGGAGAGACCATTAGAATTTTGCTCCCACTCCTTCAATGATACTGAATGCAGCTATTCAGACCTGGAGAAGGGTTTACTGTCCCTGGTGCGAGCGTTGCAACGAGCAGAGCAGATAAGAAGAGAACAGAGTGTGATCTTTCCTGGGACCTTTTCGCCTCCCAGATGTGGTCCTTAAAGGGACACCACCACCAGCTGGCATTGCCCAGAGACCTACAGTTCGAAAGTGGTATGCTTATTTAGAAGGCATTAATGAAATCAAGCCAGTCTCTGAAGGCAGTGTTAAAGTATCCAAGGCTACTTCACAAGGATACCAAAGGATATAGATGGTGCCCTATTGTTCCAATCCCCACCAAACAGACCATCTCCGATCCAAGAAGCACCTCCTTTGAGGGACAGCAGTGATCTTAGAGGAGTGTGGTTTACTGGTGCGTCATCTCACCGTTAAAAAAATAAGTGCAAATATAAGGCCGTAGCACTGGAAGTAACAACGGGAGAAAGAGCAATTGAAATAGGGGAGGGTAGGGGAACTCAGAGCTGTCCTACTAGCTGCACAACATGGAGCCACCTCCTTTTACGCTGAGTCATATGCTGTTCTTAAAGGAGCCACTGAATGGCTAGGACACTGGGCAGCCAACGATTGGCAGGTGAATAGAGTCCCAGTTTGGGAGACAGATAATTGGAAGCAACTGTTGGAAATAGGAGGACAGAGACCATTGCACATTGCTTGGGTAAAAGGCCACGATCGTTCAAACTCGATCACTGCTCAGTTCAACCAACAGGTAGATGGCCTCACGCGGCTACAACAAATTGACATTGTAGATGATGGTCGGGAATGGGAACGCTTACTTGAATCGTTACATGTTAAACGTGGCCGCACAGGCCGTCCTGACCTGTATCGGGAAGGTGGGTGGCTTGTGTCAGTTAAGCTGTGCGAACAAATAGTAACTGCCTGTTCACAATGTCGCCTACGACTCAGCAAAGATCATCCGAGTAAGGCGCCTCCCTTACACATGCGGGACAAGAAAGCGTTGTGGCATTCATGGCAGCTTGATTATATTGGGCCCTTGAGATCATCAGGTGGGAAAAGATATGTCCTGGTAGGAGTGGAGATTATCTCCAGCCTCAGTATGGCCAGCAGTTTCAAACCAGCTACGAGGGACAACACAGTGAAAGGCCTAACAGGGTGGTTCAGCACACTTCCCCTTCCCGACGAAATCCAGAGTGATAACGTTTCACACTTTACGGCTTCGGTGGTACAAGATTGGGCCAAGGAAGAAGGGATTCGATGGGTATTTCATACTCCCTATTATCCCCAGGCTAATGGCATTGTTGAACGCACCAATAGATTGGTTAAGCGTTTTGCAAAAAGTCATGAACCTGGTTGGCATTTGCGATTGGATGATGCCATCTATCAACTAAATAACAAATGGAGTGGAGACGGCTGTCCTAAAATGAAAGCTTTCTGTGTACCTGCCAATATTATCTCGCCAAAGGCTGCCAATGAACCGGGAAAATACCCCGGAAGATTTCACCCTGGACTACCTGTGCTAGTGAAAATGCCTCAAAATGGGACGGTGCCAATGGTGCTAGCTACTCCCAAAAATCCCTATGCATGGGAAGCCAAGGATTGTTCAGGGAAGATACACCGGATCAGCACCCGGTGGACCGCACCTTCTTTTTAACCCCGTCGGTCGAATAAGACCGAGCAGATTTTCTTTTCCTTTATGTCTTACAGGAACCTTGGATGAGCTGTACAGACGGATTGGCCTACGCTACCTTTGAATGTCTCCAGGGAATCCTGACATTGAACCTGGCAATAATACTACTTTTATGATGTATGGCTATTTGGAGGCCCAAATTCTAAAATGACGAATTGGCAGATGGAATTGATGCTATTCAGTTTCACCTTTTTATTCCCTGTTGTTTGTAGTCAAAGAGACCCAGAGTGGCCATGGTCTCAAGCCTTTCTCGTCTATAATACAAGACTACAGGGAGACCTCATGCTAACGCACCCTTTCCCAATATAGTCAAGCACAGTCTCTGGGGTTTCATCGGGATGTGTCTCAAAGTGACAAGCATTCTGGTTGGTGTCAAGACAAAGGTCTTGTGCTTTGAGAGTATTACTCTCACAAATGAATCCTTGTTGGTCTCGTGAAACGCATGCGTCAACATCAGCAGTTTGCCATTTAGTCTCATTTTGTCGTGCCCAACCTCTGTGCTGTGTTGGATAGAGTAGAGCTCCTTGGTGATTCAACCCCAGTGCGATGATTGGGTATATGGTGGATACTGAGGCATTGCGTATCGTTAAGACAAAAGCTGTGGCTTTGCTCTCAGTGGGATCGTAGGTGAAATTAACCAGATACCACCAGGATTGAAATTTTCTCTCAAATTCAATTGCGTTATCCCATATTACTTTTCGAATTTCGGTGGGCAAGGTGCCTTCTTCACCTTCCCTTATGATTTATGAGTTTTTGCAAAACGCTTAACCAATCCGTTGGTGCATTCAACAATGCCATTAGCCTGAGGATAATAGGGAGTATGAAATACCCATCGAATCCCTTCTTCTTTGGCCCAATCTTGTACCACTGTAGCGGTAAAGTGTGAACCGTTATCACTTTGGATTTCCTCGGGAAGGGGAAGTGTGCTGAACCACCCTTTTAGGCCTTTCACTGTGTTGTCCCCAGCAGCTGATTTGAAGCCAGTGGCCATACTGAGGCTGGAGATAATCTCCACTCCGACTAGGACATATCTTTTCCCACCTGATGATCTCAAGGGCCCAATATAATCAATCTGCCATGAATGCCACAACATTTTCTTGTCCCGCATGTGTAAGGGAGGCGCCTTACTCGGATGATCTTTGCTGAGTCGTAGGCGACATTGTGACCAGGCAGTTACTACTTGTTCGCACAGCTTAACCGACACAGGCCACCCCCGGGCTAGACCTTCCTGATACAGATCAGCACGGCCTGTGTGGCCAGGCTTAATATGTAACCATTCCCGACCATCATCTACAGTGTCAATTTGTTGTAGCCGCGTGAGGCTATCTACCTGTTGGTTGAACTGAGCAGTGATCGAGTTTGAACGATCGTGGCCTTTTACCCAAGCAATGTGCAATGGTCTCTGTCCTCCTATTTCCAACAGTTGCTTCCAACTGTCTGTCTCCCAGATTGGGACTCTATTCACCTGCCAATCGTTGGCTGCCCAGTGTCCTAGCCATTCAGTGGCTCCTTTAAAAACAGCATATGAGTCAGTGTAAATGTAAGTAGCTCCATGTTGTGCAGCTAGTAGGACGGCTCTGAGTTCCCCTACTTGTGCCCTACCTTCTCCTGTTTCAATTGCTCTTTCCCCCGTTGCTACTTCCAGTGCTACGGCCTTGTATTTCCACTTGCTGTTCTCACGGTGAGATGACACACCAGTAAACCACACTCCTGTAAGATCACTGCCTGCTTTCAGAGGAGGTGCTTCTTGGATTGGAGATGGTCTGTTTGGTGGGGATTGGAACAATAGGGCACCATCTCTATCCTTCTGGAGCACGGATACTTTGATACTACCTTCAGAGATTGGCATGATATCATTAATGCCTTCTAAATAAGCATACCACTTTCGAACTGTGGGTTTCTGGGCAATGCCAGCTGGTGGTGGTGTCCCTTTAAGGACCACATCTGGGAGGCGAAAAGGGCCCCGAACAATCACGCTCTGTTCTCTCCTTATCTGCTCTGCTCGTTGCAATGCTCGCACCAGGGACAGTAAACCCTTCTCCAGGTCTGAATAGCTGCTCTCAGTATCATTAAAGGCGTGAGAGCTAAATTCTAATGGTCTCTCCGGTCCTGCTGGTCCCTTCTGGCATAAATTACAACGGGAACCATGTTCACTGAGCCCCCATTCTACATGGACAGGGTCAGTTGGATGTATGGGGCCAAGTTGTTGGAATAACCTTAGCTCTTTTATTAGCAATTCTAGTGCATTAGTATGTTGTTCAGTCGACTCCCAGGATTTACCTTTTTTGAGCAAACAATAAAGGGGGCGAGCAATGATGGAAAAGCCAGGGATGTGTTTACGCTAATAACTTAAAGTTCCCAGGACTTGCTGTAACTCCTTCGTGCTGGAAGGATTCTGTCCATGTTCTATTTTTTCAGGGTATCCTGAGGGACAGAAGCAGCTCCCTTAATCCACCAGACCCCCAGGAATTTAACTTCCTGTGCGGGTCCCTGACACTTTGAGTCGGGAATTTCCAATCCCAAATCTGATAATGTTTTTCGGATGTTTTCCATCATGTCTTGTACACTTTCTTGGTTCTCTCCCCTATTAAGATGTCATCAATAATATATTGGTATATTGTACATCCCTGTGAAACAGGAATCTCTGATAGCACTTTAGCCAAAGCATTATGGGCAATAGTGGGGGAATGTTTGTATCCTTGTGGAAAGCGGTTAAAGGTATATTGCACTCCTTTCCATGTGAATGCAAACTGCGCTTTGTCCTGCTCAAGGAGGAGAATCATAAAAAAATATGTCTTTAAAATCTAAGGCAACCCTCCAAGGATGGGCAGCTCCTTTTATCATTGTCACAATTTCCGCGATATTCGGAACAGCAGCGGTCAGAGGTGCAGTGTTGGCGTTTAATTTTCCGTAATCTACTGTGAAATGCCATTGCCTTTTTGGTTTCTTTACTGGCCACACCGGTGAAAAATAAGGCGAGTGAATCCTCTTAATGATGTCCCTTTTTTCTAAATTTGATACCAATCTGGCTGCTCCTGCAACAGCAGTTGCAGGCAGTGGATACTACAGGACACCAGAGATTTTAGAGGGAGGGAAAAGTATGGAAGTTTCCAATAGACTCAATTTCACTGTGTCTATTACTTTTTCAAATCCTGCAAAACTTCACACTGTGGAGACATCATTAAGAAAAGGCATTAAGAAACCCTCGGACGGCAGGCTTTCCTGCTGCCTTCAGCCTCAAAACCACCCTTTCCCACGACGCACCGCGCCAGGCACAAAAATGGCCATACGGCTGGAGATGGGTCCCCCGCCCAAAGAGCCAGCAGGGAAAACTATGCCTTGTTCTAAAGCTCTTTGGGAACCGCTTGCGTAGCCGCACAGACCTGGGGGCTGCGGGCTCTCCTGCTGCCTTCAGCCTCAAAGCCACCCTTTCCCGCTTGGCGCCGGGCCAGGCACAAAAATGGCCATACGGCTGGAGATGGGTCCCCCGCCCAAAGAGCCAGCGGGGAAAACTATGCCTTGTTCTAAAGCTCTTTGGGAACCGCTTGCGTAGCCCCACAGACCTGGGGGCTGCAGGCTTTCCTGCTGCCTTCAGCCTCGACACCACCCTTTCCCACTTGGCGCTTCGCCAGGCATAAAAATGGCCATATGGCTGGATATGGGTCCCCCGCCCAAAGAGCCAGCAGGGAAAACTATGCCTTGTTCTAAAGCTCTTTGGGAACCGCTTGCGTAGCCCCACAGACCTGGGGGCTGCGGGCTTTCCTGCTGCCTTCAGCCTCAAAGCCACCCTTTCCCACTTGGCGCCGCGCCAGGCACAAAAATGGCCATACGGCTGGAGATGGGTCTCCAGCCCAAGGAGCCAGCAGGGAAAAGTATGCCTTGTTCTAAAGCTCTTTGGGAACCGCTTCCATAGCCCCACAGACCTGGGGGCTGCAGGCTTTCCTGCTGCCTTCAGCCTCAAAGCCACCCTTTCCCACTAGGCGCTGCATCAGGCACAAAAATGGCCTATGGCTGGAGATGGGTCCCATGCCCTAAGAGCCAGCTGGGAAAACTATGACTTGTTCTAAAGCTCTTTGGGAACCGCTTGCGTAGCCCCACAGACCTGGGGGCTGCAGGCTTTGCTCCTGCCTTCAGCCTCAAAGACACCCTTTCCCACCTGGGGCCGCGCCAGGCTCAAAAATGGCCATACGGCTGGAGATGGGTCCCCCGCCCAAAGAGCCAGCAGGGAAAACTATGCCTTGTTCTAAAGCTCTTTGGGAACCGCTTGCGTAGTCCCACAGACCTGGAGGCTGCGGGCTTTCCTGCTGCCTTCAGACTCGACACCACCCTTTCCCACTTGGCGCCGCGCCAGGCACAAAAATGGCCATACGGCTGGAGATGGGTCCCCCGCCCAAGGAGCCAGCAGGGAAAACTATGCCTTGTTCTAAAGCTCTTTGGGAACCGCTTGCGTAGCCCCACAGACCTGGGGGCTGCAGGCTTTCCTGCTGTCTTCAGCCTCAAAGCCACCCTTTCCCACTTGGCGTCGCGCCAGGCACAAAAATGGCCTATGGCTGGAGATGGGTCCCCCGCCCAAGGAGCCAGCAGGGAAAACTATGCCTTGTTCTAAAGCTCTTTGGGAACCGCTTGCTTGGCCCCACAGACCTTGGGGCTGCGGGCTTTCCTGCTGCCTTCAGCCTCCACAGGACCCTTTCCCACTTGGCGCCGCATCAGGCACAAAAATGGCCTATGGCTGGAGATGGGTCCCCCGCCCAAAGAGCCAGCAGGGAAAACTATGCCTTGTTCTAAAGCTCTTTGGGAACCGCTTGCTTGGCCCCACAGACCTGGGGGCTGCGGGCTTTCCTGCTGCCTTCAGCCTCGACAACACCCTTTCCCACTTGGTGTCGCGCCAGGCACAAAAATGGCCTATGGCTGGAGATGGGTCTCCCGCCCAAAGAGCCAGTAGGGAAAACTATGCCTTGTTCTAAAGCTCTTTGGGAACCGCTTGCGTAGCCCCACAGACCTGGGGGCTGAGGGCTTTCCTGCTGCCTTCAGCGTCAAAGCCACCCTTTCCCACTTGGCGTCGTGCCAGGCACAAAAAAGGCCATATGTCTGCAGATGGGTCCCCCGCCCAAAGAGCCAGCAGGGAAAACTATGCCTTGTTCTAAAGCTCTTTGGGAACCGCTTGCTTGGCCCCACAGACCTGGGGGCTGCAGGCTTTCCTGCTGCCTTCAGCCTCAAAGCCACCCTTTCGCACTTGGCGCCGCGCCAGGCACAAAAATGGCCATACGGCTGGAGATGGGTCTCCAGCCCAAGGAGCCAGCAGGGAAAACTATGCCTTGTTCTAAAGCTCTTTGGGAACCGCTTCCATAGCCCCACAGACCTGGGGGCTGCAGGCTTTCCTGCTGCCTTCAGCCTCAAAGCCACCCTTTCCCACTAGGCGCTGCATCAGGCACAAAAATGGCCTATGGCTGGAGATGGGTCCCATGCCCTAAGAGCCATCAGGGAAAACTATGCCTTGTTCTAAAGCTCTTTGGGAACCGCTTGCGTAGCCCCACAGACCTGGGGGCTGCAGGCTTTGCTCCTGCCTTCAGCCTCAAAGACACCCTTTCCCACCTGGCGCCGCGCCAGGCTCAAAAATGGCCATACGGCTGGAGATGGGTCCCCCGCCCAAAGAGCCAGCAGGGAAAACTAGGCCTTGTTCTAAAGCTCTTTGGGAACCGCTTGCGTAGTCCCACAGACCTGGAGGCTGCGGGCTTTCCTGCTGCCTTCAGACTCGACACCACCCTTTCCCACTTGGCGCCGCGCCAGGCACAAAAATGGCCATACGGCTGGAGATGGGTCCCCCGCCCAAGGAGCCAGCAGGGAAAACTATGCCTTGTTCTAAAGCTCTTTGGGAACCGCTTGCGTAGCCCCACAGACCTGGGGGCTGCAGGCTTTCCTGCTGTCTTTAGCCTCAAAGCCACCCTTTCCCACTTGGCGTCGCGCCAGGCACAAAAATGGCCTATGGCTGGAGATGGGTCCCCCGCCCAAGGAGCCAGCAGGGAAAACTATGCCTTGTTCTAAAGCTCTTTGGGAACCGCTTGCGTAGCTCCACAGACCTTGGGGCTGCGGGCTTTCCTGCTGCCTTCAGCCTCGACACCACCCTTTCCCACTTGGCGCCGCATCAGGCACAAAAATGGCCTATGGCTGGAGATGGGTCCCATGCCCAAAGAGCCAGCAGGGAAAACTATGCCTTGTTCTAAAGCTCTTTGGGAACCGCTTGCTTGGCCCCACAGACCTGGGGGCTGCGGGCTTTCCTGCTGCCTTCAGCCTCGACAACACCCTTTCCCACTTGGTGTCGCGCCAGGCACAAAAATGGCCTATGGCTGGAGATGGGTCTCCCGCCCAAAGAGCCAGTAGGGAAAACTATGCCTTGTTCTAAAGCTCTTTGGGAACCGCTTGCTTGGCCCCACAGACCTGGGGGCTGCGGGCTTTCCTGATGCCTTCAGCGTCAAAGACACCCTTTCCCATTTGGCGCCGCGCCAGGCACAAAAATGGCCATACGGATGGAGATGGGTCCCCCGCCCAAAGAGCCAGCAGGGAAAACTATGCCTTGTTCTAAAGCTCTTTGGGAACCGCTTGCTTGGCCCCACAGACCTGGGGGCTGCGGGCTTTCCTGATGCCTTCAGCGTCAAAGACACCCTTTCCCATTTGGCGCCGGGCCAGGGACAAAAATGGCCTATGGCTGGAGATGGGCCCCCTGCCAAAAGAGCCAGCAGGGAAAACTATGCCTTGTTCTAAAGCTCTTTGGGAACCGCTTGCGTAGCCCCACAGACCTGGGGGCTGCGGGCTTTCCTGCTGCCTTCAGCCTCAAAGCCACCCTTTCCCACTTGGCGCCGCGCCAGGCACAAAAATGGCCTATGGCTGGAGATGGGTCCCATGCCCAAAGAGCCAGCAGGGAAAACTATGCCTTGTTCTAAAGCTCTTTGGGAACCGCTTGCTTGGCCCCACAGACCTGGGGGCTGCAGGCTTTTCTGCTGCCTTCAGCCTCAAAGCCACCCTTTCCCACTTGGCGCTGCGCCATGCACAAAAATGGCCGTACGGCTGGAGATGGGTCCCCCGCCCAAAGAGCCAGCAGGGAAAACTATGCCTTGTTCTAAAGCTCTTTGGGAACCGCTTGCGTAGCCGCACAGACCTGGGGGCTGCGGGCTTTGCTGCTGCCTTCAGCCTCAAAGCCACCCTTTCCCACTTGGCGCCGGGCCAGGCGCAAAAATGGCCATACGGCTGGAGATGGGTCCCCCGCCCAAAGAGCCAGCAGGGAAAACTATGCCTTATTCTAAAGCTCTTTGGGAACCGCTTGCGTAGCCCCACAGACCTGGGGGCTGCGGGCTTTCCTGCTGCCTTCAGCCTCGACACCACCCTTTCCCACTTGGCGCCCTATCAAGGACAAAAATGGCCTATGGCTGGAGATGGGTCCCATTCCCAAAGAGCCAGCAGGGAAAACTATGCCTTGTTCTAAAGCTCTTTGGGAACCGCTTGCGTAGCCCCACACACGTGGGGGCTGCGGGCTTTCCTGCTGCCTTCAGCCTCAAAACCACCCTTTCCCACTTGACCCCCGGCCAGGCACAAAAATGGCCATACGGCTGGAGATGGGTCCCCCGCCCAAAGAGCCAGCAGGGAAAATTATGCCTTGTTCTAAAGCTCTTTGGGAACCGCTTGCGTAGCCCTACAGACCTGGGGGCTGCGGGCTTTCCTGCTGCATTCAAGCCTCAAAGCCACCCTTTCCCACTGGGCGCCGGGCCAGGCACAAAAATGGCCTGTGGCTGGAGATGGGTCCCCCGCCCAAAGAGCCAGCAGGGAAAACTATGCCTTGTTCTAAAGCTCTTTGGGAACCGCTTGCTTGGCCCCACAGACCTGGGGGCTGCAGGCTTTGCTGCTGCCTTCAGCCTCAAAGCCACCCTTTCCCACTTGGCGCCCTATCAAGCACAAAAATGGCCTATGGCTGGAGATGGGTCCCATGCCCAAAGAGCCAGCAGGGAAAACTATGCCTTGTTCTAAAGCTCTTTGGGAACCGCTTGCTTGGCCCCACAGACGTGGGGGCTGCGGGCTTTCCTGCTGCCTTCAGCCTCGACACCACCCTTTCCCACTTGGCGCCGCGCCAGGCACAAAAATGGCCATACGGCTGGAGATGGGTCCCCCGCCCAAAGAGCCAGCAGGGAAAACTATGCCTTGTTCTAAAGCTCTTTGGGAACCGCTTGCGTAGCCCCACAGACCTGGGGGCTGCGGGCTTTCCTGCTGCCTTCACCCTCAAAACCACCCTTTCCCACTTGGCACTGCTCCAGGCTCAAAAATGGCCATACGGCTGGAGATGGGTCCCCCGCCCAGAGAGCCAGCAGGGAAAACTATGCCTTGTTCTAAAGCTCTTTGGGAACCGCTTGCGTAGCCCCACAGACCTGGGGGCTGCGGGCTTTCCTGCTGCCTTCAGCCTCAAAGCCACCCTTTCCCTCTTGGCGCCGGGCCAGGCACAAAAATGGCCATACGGCTGGAGATGGGTCCCCCGCCCAAAGAGCCAGCAGGGAAAACTATGCCTTGTTCTAAAGCTCTTTGTGATCCGCTTGTGTATCCGCACAGACCTGGGGGCTGCAGGCTTTCCTGCTGCCTTCAGCCTCAAAACCATCCTATGCCACTACGCACCGCGCCAGGCACAAAAATAGCCATACGGCTGGAGATGGGTCCCCCGCCCAAAGAGCCAGCAGGGAAAATTATGCCTTGTTCTAAAGCTCTTTGGGAACCGCTTGCGTAGACCCACACACCTGGGGGCTGCAGGCTTTCCTGCTGCCTTCAGCCTCGACAGCACCCTTTCCCACTTGGCTTCGCGCCAGGCACAAAAATGGCCTATGGCTGGAGATGGGTCCCATGCCCTAAGAGCCAGCAGGGAAAACTAAGCCTTGTTCTAAAGCTCTTTGGGAACCGCTTGCGTAGCACCACAAACCTGGGGGCTGCAGGCTTTGCTCCTGCCTTCAGCCTCAAAGCCACCCTTTCCGACCTGGTGCCGCGCCAGGCTCAAAAATGGCCATACGGCTGGAGATGGGTCCCCCGCCCAGAGAGCCAGCAGGGAAAACTATGCCTTGTTCTAAAGCTCTTTGGGAACCGCTTGCGTAGCCCCACAGACCTGGGGGCTGCGGGCTTTCCTGCTGCCTTCAGCCTCGACACCACCCTTTCCCACTTGGCGCCCTATCAAGCACAAAAATGGCCTATGGCTGGAGATGGGTCCCATGCCCAAAGAGCCAGCAGGGAAAACTATGCCTTGTTCTAAAGCTCTTTGGGAACCGCTTGCGTAGCCCCACACACGTGGGGGCTGCGGCCTTTCCTGCTGCCTTCAGCCTCAAAACCACCCTTTCCCACTTGGCACTGCTCCAGGCTCAAAAATGGCCATACGGCTGGAGATGGGTCCCCCGCCCAGAGAGCCAGCAGGGAAAACTATGCCTTGTTCTAAAGCTCTTTGGGAACCGCTTGCGTAGCCCCACAGACCTGGGGGCTGCGGGCTTTCCTGCTGCCTTCAGCCTCAAAGCCACCCTTTCGCACTTGGGGCTTCGCCATGCACAAAAATGGCCATATGGCTGGAGATGGGTCCCCCGCCCAAAGAGCGAGCAGGGAAAACTATGCCTTGTTCTAAAGCTCTTTGGGAACCGCTTGCGTAGCCCCACAGACCTGGGGGCTGCGGGCTTTCCTGCTGCCTTCAGCCTCAAAGCCACCCTTTCCCACTTGGCGCCGGGTCAGGGACAAAAATGGCCATACGGCTGGAGATGGGTCCCATGCCCAAAGAGCCAGCAGGGAAAACTATGCCTTGTTCTAAAGCTCTTTGGGAACCGCTTGCTTGGCCCCACAGACCTGGGGGCTGCAGGCTTTGCTGCTGCCTTCAGCCTCGACACCACCCTTACCCACTTGGCGCCGCGCCAGGCACAAAAATGGCCATACGGCTGGAGATGGGTCCCCCGCCCAAAGAGCCAGCAGGGAAAACTATGCCTTGTTCTAAAGCTCTTTGGGAACCGCTTGCTTGGCCCCACAGACGTGGGGGCTGCGGGCTTTCCTGCTGCCTTCAGCCTCAAAACCACCCTATGCCACTACGCACCGCGTCAGGCACAAAAATAGCCATACGGATGGAGATGGGTCCCCCACCCAAAGAGCCAGCAGGGAAAACTATGCCTTGTTCTAAAGCTCTTTGGGAACCGCTTGCGTAGCCCCACAGACCTGGGGGCTGCGGGCTTTCCTGCTGCCTTCAGCCTCAAAGCCACCCTTTCCCACTTGGCGCCCTATCAGGCATAAAAATGGCCTATGGGTGGAGATGGGTCCCATGCCCAAAGAGCCAGCAGGGAAAACTATGCCTTGTTCTAAAGCTCTTTGGGAACCGCTTGCGTAGCCCCACAGACCTGGGGGCTGCGGGCTTTCCTGCTGCCTTCAGCCTCGATACCACCATTTCCCACTTGGCGCTGCGCCATGCACAAAAATGGCCATATGGCTGGAGATGGGTCCCCCGCCCAAAGAGCCAGCAGGGAAAACTATGCCTTGTTCTAAAGCTCTTTGGGAACCGCTTGCATCGCCCCACAGACCTGGGGGCTGCGGGCTTTCCTGCTGCCTTTAGCCTCGACACCACCCTTTCCCTCTTGGCGCCGTATCAAGCACAAAAATGGCCTATGGCTGGAGATGGGTCCCATGCCCAAAGAGCCAGCAGGGAAAACTATGCCTTGTTCTAAAGCTCTTTGGGAACCGCTTGCTTGGCCCCACAGACCTGGGGGCTGCGGGCTTTCCTGCTGCCTTCAGCCTCGACACCACCCTTTCAAACTTGGCGCCGCGCCAGGCACAAAAATGGCCATACGGCTGGAGATGGGTCCCCCACCCAAAGAGCCAGCAGGGAAAACTATGCCTTGTTCTAAAGCTCTTTGGGAACCGCTTGCGTAGCCCCACCGACCTGGGGGCTGCGGGCTTTCCTGCTGCCGTCACCCTCAAAACCACCCTTTCCCACTTGGCACTGCTCCAGGCTCAAAAATGGCCATACGGCTGGAGATGGGTCCCCCGCCCAAAGAGCCAGCAGGGAAAACTATGCCTTGTTCTAAAGCTCTTTGGGAACCGCTTGCGTAGCCCCACAGACCTGGGGGCTGCGGGCTTTCCTGCTGCCTTCAGCCTCAAAGCCACCCTTTCCCACTTGGCGCCGGGCCAGGCACAAAAATGGCCATACGGCTGGAGATGGGTCCCCCGCCCAAAGAGCCAGCAGGGAAAACTATGCCTTGTTCTAAAGCTCTTTGGGAACCGCTTGCGTAGCCCCACAGACCTGGGGGCTGCAGTCTTTGCTGCTGCCTTCAGCCTCAACACCACCCTTTCCCACTTGGCGCCGGGACAGGGACAAAAATGGCCATACGGCTGGAGATGGGTCCCCTGCCCAAAGAGCCAGCAGGGAAAACTATGCCTTGTTCTAAAGCTCTTTGGTGAACCGCTTGCGTAGCCCCACAGACCTGGGGGCTGCGGGCTTTCCTGCTGCCTTCAGCGTCAAAACCACCCTTTCCCACTACGCACCGCGCCAGGCACAAAAATGGCCATACGGCTGGAGATGGGTCCCCCGCCCAAAGAGCCAGCAGGGAAAACTATGCCTTGTTCTAAAGCTCTTTGGGAACCGCTTGCTTGGCCCCACAGACATGGGGGCTGCGGGCTTTCCTGCTGCCTTCAGCCTCAAAACCACCCTATGCCACTACGCACCGCGTCAGGCACAAAAATAGCCATACGGCTGGAGATGGGTCCCCCACCCAAAGAGCCAGCAGGGAAAACTATGCCTTGTTCTAAAGCTCTTTGGGAACCGCTTGCGTAGCCCCACAGACCTGGGGGCTGCAGGCTTTCCTGCTGTCTTTAGCCTCAAAGCCACCCTTTCTCACTTGGCGCCCTATCAGGCACAAAAATGGCCTATGGGTGGAGATGGGTCCCATGCCCAAAGAGCCAGCAGGGAAAACTATGCCGTGTTCTAAAGCTCTTTGGGAACCGCTTGCGTAGCCCCACAGACCTGGGGGCTGCGGGCTTTCCTGCTGCCTTCAGCCTCAAAGCCACCCTTTCCCACTTGGCGCTGCGCCATGCACAAAAATGGCCATACGGCTGGAGATGGGTCCCCCGCCCAAAGAGCCAGCAGGGAAAACTATGCCTTGTTCTAAAGCTCTTTGGGAACTGCTTGCGTAGATCCACAGACCTGGGGGCTGCGGGCTTTCCTGCTGCCTTTAGCCTCGACACCACCCTTTCCCTCTTGGCGCCGCGCCAGGCACAAAAATGGCCGTACGGCTGGAGATGGGTCCCCCGTCCGAAGAGCCAGCAGGGAAAATTATGCCTTGTTCTAAAGCTCTTTGGGAACCGCTTGCGTAGCCGCACAGACCTGGGGGCTGCGGGCTTTCCTGCTGCCTTCAGCCTCGACACCACCCTTTCCCACTTGGCGCCCTATCAAGCACAAAAATGGCCTATGGCTGGAGATGGGTCCCATGCCCAAAGAGCCAGCAGGGAAAACTATGCCTTGTTCTAAAGCTCTTTGGGAACCGCTTGCGTAGCCCCACACACGTGGGGGCTGCGGGCTTTCCTGCTGCCTTCAGCCTCAAAACCACCCTTTCCCACTTGGCGCACGGCCAGGCACAAAAATGGCCATACGGCTGGAGATGGGTCCCCCGCCCAAAGAGCCAGCAGGGAAAATTATGCCTTGTTCTAAAGCTCTTTGGGAACCGCTTGCGTAGCCCCACAGACCTGGGGGCTGCGGGCTTTCCTGCTGCCTTCAGCCTCAAAGCCACCCTTTCCCACTTGGCGCCCTATCAGGCATAAAAATGGCCTATGGGTGGAGATGGGTCCCATGCCCAAAGAGCCAGCAGGGAAAACTATGCCTTGTTCTAAAGCTCTTTGGGAACCGCTTGCGTAGCCCCACAGACCTGGGGGCTGCGGGCTTTCCTGCTGCCTTCAGCCTCGATACCACCATTTCCCACTTGGCGCTGCGCCATGCACAAAAATGGCCATATGGCTGGAGATGGGTCCCCCGCCCAAAGAGCCAGCAGGGAAAACTATGCCTTGTTCTAAAGCTCTTTGGGAACCGCTTGCATCGCCCCACAGACCTGGGGGCTGCGGGCTTTCCTGCTGCCTTTAGCCTCGACACCACCCTTTCCCTCTTGGCGCCGTATCAAGCACAAAAATGGCCTATGGCTGGAGATGGGTCCCATGCCCAAAGAGCCAGCAGGGAAAACTATGCCTTGTTCTAAAGCTCTTTGGGAACCGCTTGCTTGGCCCCACAGACCTGGGGGCTGCGGGCTTTCCTGCTGCCTTCAGCCTCGACACCACCCTTTCAAACTTGGCGCCGCGCCAGGCACAAAAATGGCCATACGGCTGGAGATGGGTCCCCCACCCAAAGAGCCAGCAGGGAAAACTATGCCTTGTTCTAAAGCTCTTTGGGAACCGCTTGCGTAGCCCCACCGACCTGGGGGCTGCGGGCTTTCCTGCTGCCGTCACCCTCAAAACCACCCTTTCCCACTTGGCACTGCTCCAGGCTCAAAAATGGCCATACGGCTGGAGATGGGTCCCCCGCCCAAAGAGCCAGCAGGGAAAACTATGCCTTGTTCTAAAGCTCTTTGGGAACCGCTTGCGTAGCCCCACAGACCTGGGGGCTGCGGGCTTTCCTGCTGCCTTCAGCCTCAAAGCCACCCTTTCCCACTTGGCGCCGGGCCAGGCACAAAAATGGCCATACGGCTGGAGATGGGTCCCCCGCCCAAAGAGCCAGCAGGGAAAACTATGCCTTGTTCTAAAGCTCTTTGGGAACCGCTTGCGTAGCCCCACAGACCTGGGGGCTGCAGTCTTTGCTGCTGCCTTCAGCCTCAACACCACCCTTTCCCACTTGGCGCCGGGACAGGGACAAAAATGGCCATACGGCTGGAGATGGGTCCCCTGCCCAAAGAGCCAGCAGGGAAAACTATGCCTTGTTCTAAAGCTCTTTGGTGAACCGCTTGCGTAGCCCCACAGACCTGGGGGCTGCGGGCTTTCCTGCTGCCTTCAGCGTCAAAACCACCCTTTCCCACTACGCACCGCGCCAGGCACAAAAATGGCCATACGGCTGGAGATGGGTCCCCCGCCCAAAGAGCCAGCAGGGAAAACTATGCCTTGTTCTAAAGCTCTTTGGGAACCGCTTGCTTGGCCCCACAGACATGGGGGCTGCGGGCTTTCCTGCTGCCTTCAGCCTCAAAACCACCCTATGCCACTACGCACCGCGTCAGGCACAAAAATAGCCATACGGCTGGAGATGGGTCCCCCACCCAAAGAGCCAGCAGGGAAAACTATGCCTTGTTCTAAAGCTCTTTGGGAACCGCTTGCGTAGCCCCACAGACCTGGGGGCTGCAGGCTTTCCTGCTGTCTTTAGCCTCAAAGCCACCCTTTCTCACTTGGCGCCCTATCAGGCACAAAAATGGCCTATGGGTGGAGATGGGTCCCATGCCCAAAGAGCCAGCAGGGAAAACTATGCCGTGTTCTAAAGCTCTTTGGGAACCGCTTGCGTAGCCCCACAGACCTGGGGGCTGCGGGCTTTCCTGCTGCCTTCAGCCTCAAAGCCACCCTTTCCCACTTGGCGCTGCGCCATGCACAAAAATGGCCATACGGCTGGAGATGGGTCCCCCGCCCAAAGAGCCAGCAGGGAAAACTATGCCTTGTTCTAAAGCTCTTTGGGAACTGCTTGCGTAGATCCACAGACCTGGGGGCTGCGGGCTTTCCTGCTGCCTTTAGCCTCGACACCACCCTTTCCCTCTTGGCGCCGCGCCAGGCACAAAAATGGCCGTACGGCTGGAGATGGGTCCCCCGTCCGAAGAGCCAGCAGGGAAAATTATGCCTTGTTCTAAAGCTCTTTGGGAACCGCTTGCGTAGCCGCACAGACCTGGGGGCTGCGGGCTTTCCTGCTGCCTTCAGCCTCGACACCACCCTTTCCCACTTGGCGCCCTATCAAGCACAAAAATGGCCTATGGCTGGAGATGGGTCCCATGCCCAAAGAGCCAGCAGGGAAAACTATGCCTTGTTCTAAAGCTCTTTGGGAACCGCTTGCGTAGCCCCACACACGTGGGGGCTGCGGGCTTTCCTGCTGCCTTCAGCCTCAAAACCACCCTTTCCCACTTGGCGCACGGCCAGGCACAAAAATGGCCATACGGCTGGAGATGGGTCCCCCGCCCAAAGAGCCAGCAGGGAAAATTATGCCTTGTTCTAAAGCTCTTTGGGAACCGCTTGCGTAGCCGCACAGACCTGGGGGCTGCGGGCTTTCCTGCTGCCTTTAGCCTCGACACCACCCTTTCCCTCTTGGCTCCGCGCCAGGCACAAAAATGGCCGTACGGCTGGAGATGGGTCCCCCGCCCAAAGAGCCAGCAGGGAAAACTATGCCTTGTTCTAAAGCTCTTTGGGAACCGCTTGCGTAGCCCCACAGACCTGGGGGCTGCAGGCTTTCCTGCTGCCTTCAGCCTCAAAACCACCCTTTCCCACTACGCAACACGCCAGGCATAAAAATAGCCATACGACTGGAGATGGGTCCCCCGCCCAAAGAGCCAGCAGGGAAAACTATGCCTTGTTCTAAAGCTCTTTGGGAACCGCTTGCGTAGCCCCACAGACCTTGGGGCTGCGGGCTTTCCTGCTGCCTTCAGCCTCGACAGCACCCTTTCCCACTTGGCTTCGCGCCAGGCACAAAAATGGCCTATGGCTGGAGATGGGTCCCATGCCCTAAGAGCCAGCTGGGAAAACTATGCCTTGTTCTAAAGCTCTTTGGGAACCGCTTGCGTAGCACCACAGACCTGGGGGCTGCAGGCTTTGCTCCTGCCTTCAGCCTCAAAGCCACCCTTTCCCACCTGGCGCCGCACCAGGCTCAAAAATGGCCATACGGCTGGAGATGGGTCCCCCGCCTAGAGAGCCAGCAGCGAAAACTATGCCTTGTTCTAAAGCTCTTTGGGAACCGCTTGCGTAGCCCCACAGACCTGGGGGCTGCGGGCTTTCCTGCTGTCTTCAGCCTCAAAGCAACCCTTTCCCACTTGGCGCCCTATCAAGCACAAAAATGGCCTATGGCTGGAGATGGGTCCCATGCCCAAAGAGCCAGCAGGGAAAACTATGCCTTGTTCTAAAGCTCTTTGGGAACCGCTTGCGTAGCCCCACACACCTGGGGGCTGCGGGCTTTCCTGCTGCCTTCAGCCTCAAAACCACCCTTTCCCACTTGGCCCCCGGCCAGGCACAAAAATGGCCATACGGCTGGAGATGGGTCCCCCGCCCAAAGAGCCAGCAGGGAAAACTATGCCTTGTTCTAAAGCTCTTTGGGAACCGCTTGCGTAGCCCCACAGACCTGGGGGCTGCGGGCTTTGCTGCTGCCTTCAGCCTCAAAACCACCCTTTCCCACTTGGCGCTGCGCCAGGCACAAAAATGGCCATACGGCTGGAGATGGGTCCCCCACCCAAAGAGCCAGCAGGGAAAATTATGCCTTGTTCTAAAGCTCTTTGGGAACCGCTTGCGTAGCCCCACAGACCTGGGGGCTGCGGGCTTTCCTGCTGCCTTTAGCCTCGACACAACCCTTTCCCACTTGGCGCCGCGCCAGGCTCAAAAATGGCCATACGGCTGGAGATGGGTCCCATGCCCAAAGAGCCAGCAGGGAAAACTATGCCTTGTTCTAAAGCTCTTTGGGAACCGCTTGCGTAGCCCCACAGACCTGGGGGCTGCGGGCTTTCCTGCTGCCTTCAAGCCTCAAAGCCACCCTTTCCCACTGGGCGCCGGGCCAGGCACAAAAATGGCCTATGGCTGGAGATGGGTCCCCCGAACAAAGAGCCAGCAGGGAAAACTATGCCTTGTTCTAAAGCTCTTTGAGAACTGCTTGCGTAGCTCCACAGACCTGGGGGCTGCGGGCTTTCCTGCTGCCTTTAGCCTCGACACCACCCTTTCCCTCTTGGCGCCGCGCCAGGCACAAAAATGGCCGTACGGCTGGAGATGGGTCCCCCGTCCGAAGAGCCAGCAGGGAAAACTATGCCTTGTTCTAAAGCTCTTTGGGAACCGCTTGCGTAGCCGCACAGACCTGGGGGCTGCGGGCTTTCCTGCTGCCTTCAGCCTCGACACCACCCTTTCCCACTTGGCGCCCTATCAAGCACAAAAATGGCCTATGGCTGGAGATGGGTCCCATGCCCAAAGAGCCAGCAGGGAAAACTATGCCTTGTTCTAAAGCTCTTTGGGAACCGCTTGCGTAGCCCCACACACGTGGGGGCTGCGGGCTTTCCTGCTGCCTTCAGCCTCAAAACCACCCTTTCCCACTTGGCCCCCGGCCAGGCACAAAAATGGCCATACGGCTGGAGATGGGTCCCCCGCCCAAAGAGCCAGCAGGGAAAATTATGCCTTGTTCTAAAGCTCTTTGGGAACCGCTTGCGTAGCCGCACAGACCTGGGGGCTGCGGGCTTTCCTGCTGCCTTTAGCCTCGACACCACCCTTTCCCTCTTGGCTCCGCGCCAGGCACAAAAATGGCCGTACGGCTGGAGATCGGTCCCCCGCCCAAAGAGCCAGCAGGGAAAACTATGCCTTGTTCTAAAGCTCTTTGGGAACCGCTTGCGTAGCCGCACAGACCTGGGGGCTGCGGGCTTTCCTGCTGCCTTCAGCCTCAAAGCCACCCTTTCCCACTTTGCGCCGCATCAGGCACAAAAATGGCCATACGGCTGGAGATGGGTCCCCCGCCCAAAGAGCCAGCAGGGAAAACTATGCCTTGTTCTAAAGCTCTTTAGGAACCGCTTGCGTAGCCCCACAGACCTGGGGGCTGCGGGCTTTCCTGCTGCCTTCAGCCTCGACAGCACCCTTTCCCACTTGGCTTCGCGCCAGGCACAAAAATGGCCTATGGCTGGAGATGGGTCCCATGCCCTAAGAGCCAGCTGGGAAAACTATGCCTTGTTCTAAAGCTCTTTGGGAACCGCTTGCGTAGCACCACAGACCTGGGGGCTGCAGGCTTTGCTCCTGCCTTCATCCTCAAAGCCACCCTTTCCCACCTGGCGCCGCACCAGGCTCAAAAATGGCCATACGGCTGGAGATGGGTCCCCCGCCCAGAGAGCCAGCAGCGAAAACTATGCCTTGTTCTAAAGCTCTTTGGGAACCGCTTGCGTAGCCCCACAGACCTGGGGGCTGCGGGCTTTCCTGCTGCCTTTAGCCTCGACACAACCCTTTCCCACTTGGCGCCGCGCCAGGCTCAAAAATGGCCATACGGCTGGAGATGGGTCCCCCGCCCAAAGAGCCAGCAGGGAAAACTATGCCTTGTTCTAAAGCTCTTTGGGAACCGCTTGCGTAGCCCCACAGACCTGGGGGCTGCGGGCTTTGCTGCTGCCTTCAGCCTCAAAACCACCCTTTCCCACTTGGCGCTGCGCCAGGCACAAAAATGGCCATACGGCTGGAGATGGGTCCCCCGCCCAAAGAGCCAGCAGGGAAAATTATGCCTTGTTCTAAAGCTTTTTGGGAACCGCTTGCGTAGCCCCACAGACCTGGGGGCTGCGGGCTTTCCTGCTGCCTTTAGCCTCGACACAACCCTTTCCCACTTGGCGCCGCGCCAGGCTCAAAAATGGCCATACGGCTGGAGATGGGTCCCATGCCCAAAGAGCCAGCAGGGAAAACTATGCCTTGTTCTAAAGCTCTTTGGGAACCGCTTGCGTAGCCCCACAGACCTGGGGGCTGCGGGCTTTCCTGCTGCCTTCAAGCCTCAAAGCCACCCTTTCCCACTGGGCGCCGGGCCAGGCACAAAAATGGCCTATGGCTGGAGATGGGTCCCCCGAACAAAGAGCCAGCAGGGAAAACTATGCCTTGTTCTAAAGCTCTTTGGGAACTGCTTGCACAGCCCCACAGACCTGGGGGCTGCAGGCTTTCCTGCTGCCTTCAGCCTCAAAGCCACCCTTTCCCACTTGGCGCCCTATCAAGCACAAAAATGGCCTATGGCTGGAGATGGGTCCCAGGCCCAAAGAGCCAGCAGGGAAAACTATGCCTTGTTCTAAAGCTCTTTGGGAACCGCTTGCGTAGCCCCACACACCTGGGGGCTGCGGGCTTTCCTGCTGCCTTCAGCCTCGACAGCACCCTTTCCCACTTGGCGCCGCGCCAGGCACAAAAATGGCCATACGGCTGGAGATGGGTCCCCCGCCCAAAGAGCCAGCAGGGAAAACTATGCCTTGTTCTAAAGCTCTTTGCGAACCGCTTGCGTAGCCCCACAGACCTGGGGGCTGCGTGCTTTCCTGCTGCCTTCACCCTCAAAACCACCCTTTCCCACTTGGCACTGCTCCAGGCTCAAAAATGGCCATACGGCTGCAGATGGGTCCCCCGCCCAGAGAGCCAGCAGGGAAAACTATGCCTTGTTCTAAAGCTCTTTGGGAACCGCTTGCGTAGCCCCACAGACCTGGGGGCTGCGGGCTTTGCTGCTGCCTTCAGCCTCAAAGCCACCCTTTCCCACTTGGCGCCGGGCCAGGCACAAAAATGGCCATACGGCTGGAGATGGGTCCCCCGCCCAAAGAGCCAGCAGGGAAAACTATGCCTTGTTCTAAAGCTCTTTGGGAACCGCTTGCTTGGCCCCACAAACTTGGGGACTGCAGTCTTTGCTGCTGCCTTCAGCCTCAACACCACCCTTTCCCACTACGCACCGCGCCAGGCACAAAAATGGCCATACGGCTGGAGATGGGTCCCCTGCCAAAAGAGCCAGCAGGGAAAACTATGCCTTGTTCTAAAGCTCTTTGGGAACCGCTTGCGTAGCCCCACAGACCTGGGGGCTGCGGGCTTTCCTGCTGCCTTCAGATTCAAAGCCACCCTTTCCCTCTTGGGGCTTCGCCAGGCACAAAAATGGCCATACGGCTGGAGATGGGTCCCCCGCCCAAAGAGCGAGCAGGGAAAACTATGCCTTGTTCTAAAGCTCTTTGGGAACCGCTTGCGTAGCCCCACAGACCTGGGGGCTGCGGGCTTTCCTGCTGCCTTCAGGCTCGACACCACCCTTTCCCACTTGGCGCTGCGCCAGGCTCAAAAATGGCCATACGGCTGGAGATGGGTCCCCCGCCCAAAGAGGCAGCAGGGAAAACTATGCCTTGTTCTAAAGCTCTTTGGGAACCGCTTGCGTAGCCCCACAGACCTGGGGGCTGCGGGCTTTGCTGCTGCCTTCAGCCTCAAAGCCACCCTTTCCCACTTGGCGCCGCGCCAGGCACAAAAATGGCCTATGGCTGGAGATGGGTCCCATGCCCAAAGAGCCAGCAGGGAAAACTATGCCTTGTTCTAAAGCTCTTTGGGAACCGCTTGCTTGGCCCCACAGACGTGGGGGCTGCGGGCTTTCCTGCTGCCTTCAGCCTCGACACCACCCTTTCCCACTTGGCACTGCTCCAGGCTCAAAAATGGCCATATGGCTGGAGATGGGTCCCCCGCCCAAAGAGCCAGCAGGGAAAACTATGCCTTGTTCTAAAGCTCTTTGGGAACCGCTTGCTTGGCCCCACAGACGTGGGGGCTGCGGGCTTTCCTGCTGCCTTCAGCCTCAAAACCACCCTATGCCACTACGCACCGCGCCAGGCACAAAAATAGCCATACGTCTGGAGATGGGTCCCCCACCCAAAGAGCCAGCAGGGAAAACTATGCCTTGTTCTAAAGCTCTTTGGGAACCGCTTGCGTAGCCCCACAGACCTGGGGGCTGCGGGCTTTCCTGCTGCCTTCAGCCTCGACACCACCCTTTCCCACTTGGCGCCGCGCCAGGCACAAAAATGGCCATACGGCTGGAGATGGGTCCCCCGCCCAAAGAGCCAGCAGGGAAAACTATGCCTTGTTCTAAAGCTCTTTGGGAACCGCTTGCATAGCCCCACAGACCTGGGAGCTGCAGGCTTTCCTGCTGTCTTCAGCCTCAAAGCCACCCTTTCCCACTTGGCGCCCTATCAGGCACAAAAATGGCCTATGGCTGGAGATGGGTCCCATGCCCAAAGAGCCAGCAGGGAAAACTATGCCTTGTTCTAAAGCTCTTTGGGAACCGCTTGCTTGGCCCCACAGACGTGGGGGCTGCGGGCTTTCCTGCTGTCTTCAGCCTCGACACCACCCTTTCCCACTTGGCGCCCTATCAGGCACAAAAATGGCCATACGGCTGGAGATGGGTCCCCCGCCCAAAGAGCCAGCAGGGAAAACTATGCCTTGTTCTAAAGCTCTTTGGGAACCGCTTGCGTAGCCCCACAGACCTGGGGGCTGCGGGCTTTCCTGCTGCCTTCAGCCTCAAAGCCACCCTTTCCCACTTGGCGCCGGGCCAGGGACAAAAATGGCCATACGGCTGGAGATGGGTCCCATGCCCAAAGAGCCAGCAGGGAAAACTATGCCTTGTTCTAAAGCTCTTTGGGAACCGCTTGCTTGGCCCCACAGACCTGGGGGCTGCAGGCTTTGCTGCTGCCTTCAGCCTCGACACCACCCTTACCCACTTGGCGCCGCGCCAGGCACAAAAATGGCCATACGGCTGGAGATGGGTCCCCCGCCCAAAGAGCCAGCAGGGAAAACTATGCCTTGTTCTAAAGCTCTTTGGGAACCGCTTGCTTGGCCCCACAGACCTGGGGGCTGCAGTCTTTGCTGCTGCCTTTAGCCTGGACACCACCCTTTCCCTCTTGGCGCCGCGCCAGCCACAAAAATGGCCGTACGGCTGGAGATGGGTCCCCCGCCCAAAAAGCCAGCAGGGAAAATTATGCCTTGTTCTAAAGCTCTTTGGGAACCGCTTGCGTAGCCGCACAGACCTGGGGGCTGCGGGCTTTCCTGCTGCCTTCAGCCTCGACACCACCCTTTCCCACTTGGCGCCCTATCAAGCACAAAAATGGCCTATGGCTGGAGATGGGTCCCATGCCCAAAGAGCCAGCAGGGAAAACTATGCCTTGTTCTAAAGCTCTTTGGGAACCGCTTGCGTAGCCCCACACACGTGGGGGCTGCGGGCTTTCCTGCTGCCTTCAGCCTCAAAACCACCCTTTCCCACTTGGCCCCCGGCCAGGCACAAAAATGGCCATACGGCTGGAGATGGGTCCCCCGCCCAAAGAGCCAGCAGGGAAAATTATGCCTTGTTCTAAAGCTCTTTGGGAACCGCTTGCGTAGCCCCACAGACCTGGGGGCTGCAGGCTTTGCTGCTGCCTTCAGCCTCAAAACCACCCTTTCCCACTTGGCGCTGCGCCAGGCACAAAAATGGCCATATGGCTGGAGATGGGTCCCCCGACCAAAGAGCCAGCAGAGAAAATTATGCCTTGTTCTAAAGCTCTTTGGGAACCGCTTGCGTAGCCCCACAGACGTGGGGGCTGCGGGCTTTCCTGCTGCCTTCAAGCCTCAAAGCCACCCTTTCCCACTGGGCGCCGGGCCAGGCACAAAAATGGCCTATGGCTGGAGATGGGTCCCCCGCCCAAAGAGCCAGCAGGGAAAACTATGCCTTGTTCTAAAGCTCTTTGGGAACTGCTTGCGTAGCCCCACAGACCTGGGGGCTGCGGGCTTTCCTGCTGCCTTCAGCCTCAAAGCCACCCTTTCCATTTGGCGCCGGGCCAGGGACAAAAATGGCCATACGGCTGGAGATGGGTCCCATGCCCAAAGAGCCAGCAGGGAAAACTATGCCTTCTTCTAAAGCTCTTTGGGAACCGCTTGCTTGGCCCCACAGACCTGGGGGCTGCAGGCTTTGCTGCTGCCTTCAGCCTCGACACCACCCTTACCCACTTGGCGCCGCGCCAGGCACAAAAATGGCCATACGGCTGGAGATGGGTCCCCCGCCCAAAGAGCCAGCAGGGAAAACTATGCCTTGTTCTAAAGCTCTTTGGGAACCGCTTGCGTAGCCCCACAGACCTGGGGGCTGCGGGCTTTCCTGCTGCCTTCAGCGTCAAAACCACCCTTTCCCACTACGCACCGCGCCAGGCACAAAAATGGCCATACGGCTGGAGATGGGTCCCCCGCCCAAAGAGCCAGCAGGGAAAACTATGCCTTGTTCTAAAGCTCTTTGGGAACCGCTTGCTTGGCCCCACAGACGTGGGGGGCTGCGGGCTTTCCTGCTGCCTTCAGCCTCAAAACCACCCTATGCCACTACGCACCGCGTCAGGCACAAAAATAGCCATACGGCTGGAGATGGGTCCCCCACCCAAAGAGCCAGCAGGGAAAACTATGCCTTGTTCTAAAGCTCTTTGGGAACCGCTTGCGTAGCCCCACAGACCTGGGGGCTGCAGGCTTTCCTGCTGTCTTCAGCCTCAAAGCCACCCTTTCCCACTTGGCGCCCTATCAGGCACAAAAATGGCCTATGGGTGGAGATGGGTCCCATGCCCAAAGAGCCAGCAGGGAAAACTATGCCTTGTTCTAAAGCTCTTTGGGAACCGCTTGCGTAGCCCCACAGACGTGGGGGCTGCGGGCTTTCCTGCTGCCTTCAGCCTCGATACCACCATTTCCCACTTGGCGCTGCGCCATGCACAAAAATGGCCATACGGCTGGAGATGGGTCCCCCGCCCAAAGAGCCAGCAGGGAAAACTATGCCTTGTTCTAAAGCTCTTTGGGAACCGCTTGCGTAGCCCCACAGACGTGGGGGCTGCAGGCTTTCCTGCTGCCTTTAGCCTCGACACCACCCTTTCCCTCTTGGCGCCGCGCCAGGCACAAAAATGGCCATATGGCTGGAGATGGGTCCCATGCCCAAAGAGCCAGCAGGGAAAACTATGCCTTGTTCTAAAGCTCTTTGGGAACCGCTTGCGTAGCCCCACAGACCTGGGGGCTGCGGGCTTTGCTGCTGCCTTCAGCCTCAAAGCCACCCTTTCCCACTTGGCGCCGCGCCAGGCACAAAAATGGCCATACGGCTGGAGATGGGTCCCCCGCCCAAAGAGCCAGCAGGGAAAACTATGCCTTGTTCTAAAGCTCTTTGGGAACCGCTTGCTTGGCCCCACAGACCTGGGGGCTGCAGTCTTTGCTGCTGCCTTCAGCCTCAACACCACCCTTTCCCACTTGGCGCCGGGCCAGGGGACAAAAATGGCCATACGGCTGGAGATGGGTCCCCTGCCCAAAGAGCCAGCAGGGAAAACTATGCCTTGTTCTAAAGCTCTTTGGTGAACCGCTTGCGTAGCCCCACAGACCTGGGGGCTGCGGGCTTTCCTGCTGCCTTCAGCGTCAAAACCACCCTTTCCCACTACGCACCGCGCCAGGCACAAAAATGGCCATACGGCTGGAGATGGGTCCCCTGCCCAAAGAGCCAGCAGGGAAAACTATGCCTTGTTCTAAAGCTCTTTGGGAACCGCTTGCTTGGCCCCACAGACGTGGGGGCTGCGGGCTTTCCTGCTGCCTTCAGCCTCAAAACCACCCTATGCCACTACGCACGCGTCAGGCACAAAAATAGCCATACGGCTGGAGATGGGTCCCCCACCCAAAGAGCCAGCAGGGAAAACTATGTCTTGTTCTAAAGCTCTTTGGGAACCGCTTGCGTAGCCCCACAGACCTGGGGGCTGCAGGCTTTCCTGCTGTCTTTAGCCTCAAAGCCACCCTTTCTCACTTGGCGCCCTATCAGGCACAAAAATGGCCTATGGGTGGAGATGGGTCCCATGCCCAAAGAGCCAGCAGGGAAAACTATGCCTTGTTCTAAAGCTCTTTGGGAACCGCTTGCGTAGCCCCACAGACCTGGGGGCTGCGGGCTTTCCTGCTGCCTTCAGCCTCAAAGCCACCCTTTCCCACTTGGCGCTGCGCCATGCACAAAAATGGCCATACGGCTGGAGATGGGTCCCCCGCCCAAAGAGCCAGCAGGGAAAACTATGCCTTGTTCTAAAGCTCTTTGGGAACCGCTTGCGTAGCCCCACAGACCTGGGGGCTGCGGGCTTTCCTGCTGCCTTTAGCCTCGACACCACCCTTTCCCTCTTGGCGCCGCGCCAGGCACAAAAATGGCCGTACGGCTGGAGATGGGTCCCCCGCCCAAAGAGCCAGCAGGGAAAATTATGCCTTGTTCTAAAGCTCTTTGGGAACCGCTTGCGTAGCCGCACAGACCTGGGGGCTGCGGGCTTTCCTGCTGCCTTCAGCCTCGACACCACCCTTTCCCACTTGGCGCCCTATCAAGCACAAAAATGGCCTATGGCTGGAGATGGGTCCCATGCCCAAAGAGCCAGCAGGGAAAACTATGCCTTGTTCTAAAGCTCTTTGGGAACCGCTTGCGTAGCCCCACACACGTGGGGGCTGCGGGCTTTCCTGCTGCCTTCAGCCTCAAAACCACCCTTTCCCACTTGGCCCCCGGCCAGGCACAAAAATGGCCATACGGCTGGAGATGGGTCCCCCGCCCAAAGAGCCAGCAGGGAAAACTATGCCTTGTTCTAAAGCTCTTTGGGAACCGCTTGCGTAGCCCCACAGACCTGGGGGCTGCAGGCTTTCCTGCTGCCTTCAGCCTCAAAACCACCCTTTCCCACTACGCAACACGCCAGGCATAAAAATAGCCATACGACTGGAGATGGGTCCCCCGCCCAAAGAGCCAGCAGGGAAAACTATGCCTTGTTCTAAAGCTCTTTGGGAACCGCTTGCGTAGCCCCACAGACCTTGGGGCTGCGGGCTTTCCTGCTGCCTTCAGCCTCGACAGCACCCTTTCCCACTTGGCTTCGCGCCAGGCACAAAAATGGCCTATGGCTGGAGATGGGTCCCATGCCCTAAGAGCCAGCTGGGAAAACTATGCCTTGTTCTAAAGCTCTTTGGGAACCGCTTGCGTAGCCCCACAGACCTGGGGGCTGCAGGCTTTGCTCCTGCCTTCAGCCTCAAAGCCACCCTTTCCCACCTGGCGCCGCGCCAGGCTCAAAAATGGCCATACGGCTGGAGATGGGTCCCCCGCCCAGAGAGCCAGCAGGGAAAACTATGCCTTGTTCTAAAGCTCTTTGGGAACCGCTTGCGTAGCCCCACAGACCTGGGGGCTGCGGGCTTTCCTGCTGTCTTCAGCCTCAAAGCAACCCTTTCCCACTTGGCGCCCTATCAAGCACAAAAATGGCCTATGGGTGGAGATGGGTCCCATGCCCAAAGAGCCAGCAGGGAAAACTATGCCTTGTTCTAAAGCTCTTTGGGAACCGCTTGCGTAGCCCCACACACCTGGGGGCTGCGGGCTTTCCTGCTGCCTTCAGCCTCAAAACCACCCTTTCCCAATTGGCCCCCGGCCAGGCACAAAAATGGCCATACGGCTGGAGATGGGTCCCCCGCCCAAAGAGCCAGCAGGGAAAACTATGCCTTGTTCTAAAGCTCTTTGGGAACCGCTTGCGTAGCCCCACAGACCTGGGGGCTGCAGGCTTTGCTGCTGCCTTCAGCCTCAAAACCACCCTTTCCCACTTGGCGCCGGGCCAGGCACAAAAATGGCCTATGGCTGGAGATGGGTCCCCCGAACAAAGAGCCAGCAGGGAAAACTATGCCTTGTTCTAAAGCTCTTTGGGAACCGCTTGCGTAGCCCCACAGACCTGGGGGCTGCAGGCTTTCCTGCTGCCTTCAGCCTCAAAGCCACCCTTTCCCACTTGGCGCCCTATCAAGCACAAAAATGGCCTATGGCTGGAGATGGGTCCCAGGCCCAAAGAGCCAGCAGGGAAAACTATGCCTTGTTCTAAAGCTCTTTGGGAACCGCTTGCTTGGCCCCACAGACGTGGGGGCTGCGGGCTTTCCTGCTGCCTTCAGCCTCGACACCACCCTTTCCCACTTGGCGCCGCGGCAGGCACAAAAATGGCCATACGGCTGGAGATGGGTCCCCCGCCCAAAGAGCCAGCAGGGAAAACTATGCCTTGTTCTAAAGCTCTTTGGGAACCGCTTGCGTATCCCCACAGACCTGGGGGCTGCGGGCTTTCCTGCTGCCTTCACCCTCAAAACCACCCTTTCCCACTTGGCACTGCTCCAGGCTCAAAAATGGCCATACGGCTGCAGATGGGTCCCCCGCCCAAAGAGCCAGCAGGGAAAACTATGCCTTGTTCTAAAGCTCTTTGGGAACCGCTTGCGTAGCCCCACAGACCTGGGGGCTGCGGGCTTTGCTGCTGCCTTCAGCCTCAAAGCCACCCTTTCCCACTTGGCGCCGGGCCAGGGACAAAAATGGCCATACGGCTGGAGATGGGTCCCCCGCCCAAAGAGCCAGCAGGGAAAACTATGCCTTGTTCTAAAGCTCTTTGGGAACCGCTTGCTTGGCCCCACAGACCTGGGGGCTGCAGTCTTTGCTGCTGCCTTCAGCCTCAACACCACCCTTTCCCACTACGCACCGCGCCAGGCACAAAAATGGCCATACGGCTGGAGATGGGTCCCCTGCCAAAAGAGCCAGCAGGGAAAACTATGCCTTGTTCTAAAGCTCTTTGGGAACCGCTTGCGTAGCCCCACAGACCTGGGGGCTGCGGGCTTTCCTGCTGCCTTCAGATTCAAAGCCACCCTTTCCCTCTTGGGGCTTCGCCAGGCACAAAAATGGCCATACGGCTGGAGATGGGTCCCCCGCCCAAAGAGCGAGCAGGGAAAACTATGCATTGTTCTAAAGCTCTTTGGGAACCGCTTGCGTAGCCCCACAGACCTGGGGGCTGCGGGCTTTCCTGCTGCCTTCAGCCTCAAAGCCACCCTTTCCCACCTGGCGCCGCGCCAGGCTCAAAAATGGCCATACGGCTGGAGGTGGGTCCCCCGCCCAAAGAGCCAGCAGGGAAAACTATGCCTTGTTCTAAAGCTCTTTGGGAACCGCTTGCGTAGCCCCACAGACCTGGGGGCTGCAGGCTTTCCTGCTGTCTTCAGCCTCGACACCACCCTTTCCCACTTGGCGCCCTATCAGGCACAAAAATGGCCATACGGCTGGAGATGGGTCCCCCGCCCAAAGAGCCAGCAGGGAAAACTATGCCTTGTTCTAAAGCTCTTTGGGAACCGCTTGCGTAGCCCCACAGACCTGCGGGCTGCGGGCTTTGCTGCTGCCTTCAGCCTCAAAGCCACCCTTTCCCACTTGGCGCCGCGCCAGGCACAAAAATGGCCTATGGCTGGAGATGGGTCCCATGCCCAAAGAGCCAGCAGGGAAAAATATGCCTTGTTCTAAAGCTCTTTGGGAACCGCTTGCTTGGCCCCACAGACGTGGGGGCTGCGGGCTTTCCTGCTGCCTTCAGCGTCAAAACCACCCTTTCCCACTACGCACCGCGCCAGGCACAAAAATGGCCATACGGCTGGAGATGGGTCCCCCGCCCAAAGAGCCAGCAGGGAAAACTATGCCTTGTTCTAAAGCTCTTTGGGAACCGCTTGCTTGGCCCCACAGACGTGGGGGCTGCGGGCTTTCCTGCTGCCTTCAGCCTCAAAACCACCCTATGCCACTACGCACCGCGTCAGGCACAAAAATAGCCATACGGCTGGAGATGGGTCCCCCACCCAAAGAGCCAGCAGGGAAAGCTATGCCTTGTTCTAAAGCTCTTTGGGAACCGCTTGCATAGCCCCACAGACCTGGGGGCTGCAGGCTTTCCTGCTGTCTTCAGCCTCAAAGCCACCCTTTCCCACTTGGCGCCCTATCAGGCACAAAAATGGCCTATGGGTGGAGATGGGTCCCCCGACCAAAGAGCCAGCAGGGAAAACTATGCCTTGTTCTAAAGCTCTTTGGGAACCGCTTGCGTAGCCCCACAGACGTGGGGGCTGCGGGCTTTCCTGCTGCCTTCAGCCTCGATACCACCATTTCCCACTTGGCGCTGCGCCATGCACAAAAATGGCCATACGGCTGGAGATGAGTCCCCCGCCCAAAGAGCCAGCAGGGAAAACTATGCCTTGTTCTAAAGCTCTTTGGGAACCGCTTGCGTAGCCGCACAGACCTGGGGGCTGCGGGCTTTCCTACTGCCTTTAGCCTCGACACCACCCTTTCCCTCTTGGCGCCGGGCCAGGCACAAAAATGGCCATATGGCTGGAGATGGGTCCCATGCCCAAAGAGCCAGCAGGGAAAACTATGCCTTGTTCTAAAGGTCTCTGGGAACCGCTTGCGTAGCCCCACAGACCTGGGGGCTGCGGGCTTTGCTGCTGCCTTCAGCCTCAAAGCAACCCTTTCCCACTTGGCGCCGCGCCAGGCACAAAAATGGCCATACGTCTGGAGATGGGTCCCATGCCCAAAGAGCCAGCAGGGAAAACTATGCCTTGTTCTAAAGCTCTTTGGGAACCGCTTGCTTGGCCCCACAGACCTGGGGGCTGCAGGCTTTGCTGCTGCCTTCAGCCTCGACACCACCCTTACCCACTTGGCGCCGCGCCAGGCACAAAAATGGCCATACGGCTGGAGATGGGTCCCCCGCCCAAAGAGCCAGCAGGGAAAACTATGCCTTGTTCTAAAGCTCTTTGGGAACCGCTTGCGTAGCCCCTCAGACCTGGGGGCTGCGGGCTTTCCTGCTGCCTTCAGCGTCAAAACCACCCTATGCCACTACGCACCGCGTCAGGCACAAAAATAGCCATACGGCTGGAGATGGGTCCCCCGCCCAAAGAGCCAGCAGGGAAAACTATGCCTTGTTCTAAAGCTCTTTGGGAACCGCTTGCTTGGCCCCACAGACCTGGGGGCTGCAGGCTTTCCTGCTGTCTTCAGCCTCAAAGCCACCCTTTCCCACTTGGCGCCCTATCAGGCACAAAAATGGCCTATGGCTGGAGATGGGTCCCATGCCCAAAGAGCCAGCAGGGAAAACTATGCCTTGTTCTAAAGCTCTTTGGGAACCGCTTGCGTAGCCCCACAGACCTGGGGGCTGCGGGCTTTCCTGCTGCCTTCAGCCTCGATACCACCCTTTCCCTCTTGGCGCCGCGCCAGGCACAAAAATGGCCGTACGGCTGGAGATGGGTCCCCCGCCCAAAGAGCCAGCAGGGAAAACTATGCCTTGTTCTAAAGCTCTTTGGGAACCGCTTGCGTAGCCCCACAGACCTGGGGGCTGCAGGCTTTCCTGCTGTCTTCAGCCTCGACACCACCCTTTCCCACTTGGCGCCCTATCAGGCACAAAAATGGCCATACGGCTGGAGATGGGTCCCCCGCCCAAAGAGCCAGCAGGGAAAACTATGCCTTGTTCTAAAGCTCTTTGGGAACCGCTTGCGTAGCCCCACAGACCTGGGGGCTGCGGGCTTTGCTGCTGCCTTCAGCCTCAAAGCCACCCTTTCCCACTTGGCGCCGCGCCAGGCACAAAAATGGCCTATGGCTGGAGATGGGTCCCATGCCCAAAGAGCCAGCAGGGAAAAATATGCCTTGTTCTAAAGCTCTTTGGGAACCGCTTGCTTGGCCCCAGAGACGTGGGGGCTGCGGGCTTTCCTGCTGCCTTCAGCGTCAAAACCACCCTTTCCCACTACGCACCGCGCCAGGCACAAAAATGGCCATACGGCTGGAGATGGGTCCCCCGCCCAAAGAGCCAGCAGGGAAAAATATGCCTTGTTCTAAAGCTCTTTGGGAACCGCTTGCTTGGCCCCACAGACGTGGGGGCTGCGGGCTTTCCTGCTGCCTTCAGCCTCAAAACCACCCTATGCCACTACGCACCGCGTCAGGCACAAAAATAGCCATACGGCTGGAGATGGGTCCCCCACCCAAAGAGCCAGCAGGGAAAACTATGCCTTGTTCTAAAGCTCTTTGGGAACCGCTTGCATAGCCCCACAGACCTGGGGGCTGCAGGCTTTCCTGCTGTCTTCAGCCTCAAAGCCACCCTTTCCCACTTGGCGCCCTATCAGGCACAAAAATGGCCTATGGGTGGAGATGGGTCCCATGCCCAAAGAGCCAGCAGGGAAAACTATGCCTTGTTCTAAAGCTCTTTGGGAACCGCTTGCGTAGCCCCACAGACGTGGGGGCTGCGGGCTTTCCTGCTGCCTTCAGCCTCGATACCACCATTTCCCACTTGGCGCTGCGCCATGCACAAAAATGGCCATACGGCTGGAGATGAGTCCCCCGCCCAAAGAGCCAGCAGGGAAAACTATGCCTTGTTCTAAAGCTCTTTGGGAACCGCTTGCGTAGCCGCACAGACCTGGGGGCTGCGGGCTTTCCTGCTGCCTTTAGCCTCGACACCACCCTTTCCCTCTTGGCGCCGGGCCAGGCACAAAAATGGCCATATGGCTGGAGATGGGTCCCATGCCCAAAGAGCCAGCAGGGAAAACTATGCCTTGTTCTAAAGGTCTCTGGGAACCGCTTGCGTAGCCCCACAGACCTGGGGGCTGCGGGCTTTGCTGCTGCCTTCAGCCTCAAAGCCACCCTTTCCCACTTGGCGCCGCGCCAGGCACAAAAATGGCCATACGTCTGGAGATGGGTCCCATGCCCAAAGAGCCAGCAGGGAAAACTATGCCTTGTTCTAAAGCTCTTTGGGAACCGCTTGCTTGGCCCCACAGACCTGGGGGCTGCAGGCTTTGCTGCTGCCTTCAGCCTCGACACCACCCTTACCCACTTGGCGCCGCGCCAGGCACAAAAATGGCCATACGGCTGGAGATGGGTCCCCCGCCCAAAGAGCCAGCAGGGAAAACTATGCCTTGTTCTAAAGCTCTTTGGGAACCGCTTGCGTAGCCCCTCAGACCTGGGGGCTGCGGGCTTTCCTGCTGCCTTCAGCGTCAAAACCACCCTATGCCACTACGCACCGCGTCAGGCACAAAAATAGCCATACGGCTGGAGATGGGTCCCCCGCCCAAAGAGCCAGCAGGGAAAACTATGCCTTGTTCTAAAGCTCTTTGGGAACCGCTTGCGTAGCCCCACAGACCTGGGGGCTGCAGGCTTTCCTGCTGTCTTCAGCCTCAAAGCCACCCTTTCCCACTTGGCGCCCTATCAGGCACAAAAATGGCCTATGGCTGGAGATGGGTCCCATGCCCAAAGAGCCAGCAGGGAAAACTATGCCTTGTTCTAAAGCTCTTTGGGAACCGCTTGCGTAGCCCCACAGACGTGGGGGCTGCGGGCTTTCCTGCTGCCTTCAGCCTCGATACCACCCTTTCCCTCTTGGCGCCGCGCCAGGCACAAAAATGGCCGTACGGCTGGAGATGGGTCCCCCGCCCAAAGAGCCAGCAGGGAAAACTATGCCTTGTTCTAAAGCTCTTTGGGAACCGCTTGCGTAGCCCCACAGACCTGGGGGCTGCGGGCTTTCCTGCTGCCGTCAGCCTCAAAGCCACCCTTTCCCACTTTGCGCCGCATCAGGCACAAAAATGGATATACGGCTGGAGATGGGTCCCCCGCCCAAAGAGCCAGCAGGGAAAACCATGCCTTGTTCTAAAGCTCTTTGGGAACCGCTTGCGTAGCCCCACAGACCTGGGGGCTGCGGGCTTTGCTGCTGCCTTCAGCCTCAAAGCCACCCTTTCCCACTTGGCGCCGGGCCAGGCACAAAAATGGCCATACGGCTGGAGATGGGTCCCCCGCCCAAAGAGCCAGCAGGGAAAATTATGCCTTGTTCTAAAGCTCTTTGGGAACCGCTTGCTTGGCCCCACAGACCTGGGGGCTGCAGTCTTTGCTGCTGCCTTCAGCCTCAAAGCCACCCTTTCCCACTACGCACCGCGCCAGGCACAAAAATGGCCATACGGCTGGAGATGGGTCCCCTGCCAAAAGAGCCAGCAGGGAAAACTATGCCTTGTTCTAAAGCTCTTTGGGAACCGCTTGCGTAGCCCCACAGACCTGGGGGCTGCGGGCTTTCCTGCTGCCTTCAGATTCAAAGCCACCCTTTCCCTCTTGGGGCTTCGCCAGGCACAAAAATGGCCATACGGCTGGAGATGGGTCCCCCGCCCAAAGAGCCAGCAGGGAAAACTATGCTTTGTTCTAAAGCTCTTTGGGAACCGCTTGCGTAGCCCCACAGACCTGGGCGCTGCGGGCTTTCCTGCTGCCTTCAGCCTCGACACCACCCTTTCCCACTTGGCGCTGCGCCAGGCTCAAAAATGCCCATACGGCTGGAGATGGGTCCCCCGCCCTAAGAGCCAGCAGGGAAAACTATGCCTTGTTCTAAAGCTCTTTGGGAACCGCTTGCATAGCCCCACAGACCTGGGGGCTGCAGGCTTTGCTCCTGCCTTCAGCCTCAAAGCCACCCTTTCCCACCTGGCGCCGCGCCAGGCTCAAAAATGGCCATACGGCTGGAGATGGGTCCCCCGCCCAAAGAGCCAGCAGGGAAAACTATGCCTTGTTCTAAAGCTCTTTGGGAACCGCTTGCGTAGCCCCACAGACCTGGGGGCTGCAGGCTTTCCTGCTGTCTTCAGCCTCGACACCACCCTTTCCCACTTGGCGCCCTATCAGGCACAAAAATGGCCATACGGCTGGAGATGGGTCCCCCGCCCAAAGAGCCAGCAGGGAAAACTATGCCTTGTTCTAAAGCTCTTTGGGAACCGCTTGCGTAGCCCCACAGACCTGGGGGCTGCGGGCTTTGCTGCTGCCTTCAGCCTCAAAGCCACCCTTTCCCACTTGGCGCCGCGCCAGGCACAAAAATGGCCTATGGCTGGAGATGGGTCCCCCCGCCCAAAGAGCCAGCAGGGAAAACTATGCCTTGTTCTAAAGCTCTTTGGGAACCGCTTGCTTGGCCCCAGAGACGTGGGGGCTGCGGGCTTTCCTGCTGCCTTCAGCGTCAAAACCACCCTTTCCCACTTGGCACCGCGCCAGGCACAAAAATGGCCATACGGCTGGAGATGGGTCCCCCGCCCAAAGAGCCAGCAGGGAAAACTATGCCTTGTTCTAAAGCTCTTTGGGAACCGCTTGCTTGGCCCCACAGACCTGGGGGCTGCGGGCTTTCCTGCTGCCTTTAGCCTCGACACCACCCTTTCCCTCTTGGCGCCGGGCCAGGCACAAAAATGGCCATATGGCTGGAGATGGGTCCCATGCCCAAAGAGCCAGCAGGGAAAACTATGCCTTGTTCTAAAGGTCTCTGGGAACCGCTTGCGTGCCCCACAGACCTGGGGGCTGCGGGCTTTGCTGCTGCCTTCAGCCTCAAAGCCACCCTTTCCCACTTGGCGCCGCGCCAGGCACAAAAATGGCCATACGGCTGGAGATGGGTCCCATGCCCAAAGAGCCAGCAGGGAAAACTATGCCTTGTTCTAAAGCTCTTTGGGAACCGCTTGCTTGGCCCCACAGACCTGGGGGCTGCAGGCTTTCCTGCTGTCTTCAGCCTCAAAGCCACCCTTTCCCACTTGGCGCCCTATCAGGCACAAAAATGGCCTATGGCTGGAGATGGGTCCCATGCCCAAAGAGCCAGCAGGGAAAACTATGCCTTGTTCTAAAGCTCTTTGGGAACCGCTTGCGTAGCCCCACAGACCTGGGGGCTGCGGGCTTTCCTGCTGCCTTCAGCCTCGATACCACCCTTTCCCTCTTGGCGCCGCGCCAGGCACAAAAATGGCCGTACGGCTGGAGATGGGTCCCCCGCCCAAAGAGCCAGCAGGGAAAACTATGCCTTGTTCTAAAGCTCTTTGGGAACCGCTTGCTTGGCCCCAGAGACGTGGGGGCTGCGGGCTTTCCTGCTGCCTTCAGCGTCAAAACCACCCTTTCCCACTACGCACCGCGCCAGGCACAAAAATGGCCATACGGCTGGAGATGGGTCCCCCGCCCAAAGAGCCAGCAGGGAAAACTATGCCTTGTTCTAAAGCTCTTTGGGAACCGCTTGCTTGGCCCCACAGACGTGGGGGCTGCGGGCTTTCCTGCTGCCTTCAGCCTCAAAACCACCCTATGCCACTACGCACCGCGTCAGGCACAAAAATAGCCATACGGCTGGAGATGGGTCCCCCACCCAAAGAGCCAGCAGGGAAAACTATGCCTTGTTCTAAAGCTCTTTGGGAACCGCTTGCATAGCCCCACAGACCTGGGGGCTGCAGGCTTTCCTGCTGTCTTCAGCCTCAAAGCCACCCTTTCCCACTTGGCGCCCTATCAGGCACAAAAATGGCCTATGGGTGGAGATGGGTCCCATGCCCAAAGAGCCAGCAGGGAAAACTATGCCTTGTTCTAAAGCTCTTTGGGAACCGCTTGCGTAGCCCCACAGACGTGGGGGCTGCGGGCTTTCCTGCTGCCTTCAGCCTCGATACCACCATTTCCCACTTGGCGCTGCGCCATGCACAAAAATGGCCATACGGCTGGAGATGAGTCCCCCGCCCAAAGAGCCAGCAGGGAAAACTATGCCTTGTTCTAAAGCTCTTTGGGAACCGCTTGCGTAGCCGCACAGACCTGGGGGCTGCGGGCTTTCCTGCTGCCTTTAGCCTCGACACCACCCTTTCCCTCTTGGCGCCGGGCCAGGCACAAAAATGGCCATATGGCTGGAGATGGGTCCCATGCCCAAAGAGCCAGCAGGGAAAACTATGCCTTGTTCTAAAGGTCTCTGGGAACCGCTTGCGTAGCCCCACAGACCTGGGGGCTGCGGGCTTTGCTGCTGCCTTCAGCCTCAAAGCCACCCTTTCCCACTTGGCGCCGCGCCAGGCACAAAAATGGCCATACGTCTGGAGATGGGTCCCATGCCCAAAGAGCCAGCAGGGAAAACTATGCCTTGTTCTAAAGCTCTTTGGGAACCGCTTGCTTGGCCCCACAGACCTGGGGGCTGCAGGCTTTGCTGCTGCCTTCAGCCTCGACACCACCCTTACCCACTTGGCGCCGCGCCAGGCACAAAAATGGCCATACGGCTGGAGATGGGTCCCCCGCCCAAAGAGCCAGCAGGGAAAACTATGCCTTGTTCTAAAGCTCTTTGGGAACCGCTTGCGTAGCCCCTCAGACCTGGGGGCTGCGGGCTTTCCTGCTGCCTTCAGCGTCAAAACCACCCTATGCCACTACGCACCGCGTCAGGCACAAAAATAGCCATACGGCTGGAGATGGGTCCCATGCCCAAAGAGCCAGCAGGGAAAACTATGCCTTGTTCTAAAGCTCTTTGGGAACCGCTTGCTTGGCCCCACAGACCTGGGGGCTGCAGGCTTTCCTGCTGTCTTCAGCCTCAAAGCCACCCTTTCCCACTTGGCGCCCTATCAGGCACAAAAATGGCCTATGGCTGGAGATGGGTCCCATGCCCAAAGAGCCAGCAGGGAAAACTATGCCTTGTTCTAAAGCTCTTTGGGAACCGCTTGCGTAGCCCCACAGACCTGGGGGCTGCGGGCTTTCCTGCTGCCTTCAGCCTCGATACCACCCTTTCCCTCTTGGCGCCGCGCCAGGCACAAAAATGGCCGTACGGCTGGAGATGGGTCCCCCGCCCAAAGAGCCAGCAGGGAAAACTATGCCTTGTTCTAAAGCTCTTTGGGAACCGCTTGCGTAGCCCCACAGACCTGGGGGCTGCAGGCTTTCCTGCTGTCTTCAGCCTCGACACCACCCTTTCCCACTTGGCGCCCTATCAGGCACAAAAATGGCCATACGGCTGGAGATGGGTCCCCCGCCCAAAGAGCCAGCAGGGAAAACTATGCCTTGTTCTAAAGCTCTTTGGGAACCGCTTGCGTAGCCCCACAGACCTGGGGGCTGCGGGCTTTCCTGCTGCCTTCAGCCTCAAAGCCACCCTTTCCCACTTGGCGCCGCGCCAGGCACAAAAATGGCCTATGGCTGGAGATGGGTCCCATGCCCAAAGAGCCAGCAGGGAAAAATATGCCTTGTTCTAAAGCTCTTTGGGAACCGCTTGCTTGGCCCCAGAGACGTGGGGGCTGCGGGCTTTCCTGCTGCCTTCAGCGTCAAAACCACCCTTTCCCACTACGCACCGCGCCAGGCACAAAAATGGCCATACGGCTGGAGATGGGTCCCCCGCCCAAAGAGCCAGCAGGGAAAACTATGCCTTGTTCTAAAGCTCTTTGGGAACCGCTTGCTTGGCCCCACAGACGTGGGGGCTGCGGGCTTTCCTGCTGCCTTCAGCCTCAAAACCACCCTATGCCACTACGCACCGCGTCAGGCACAAAAATAGCCATACGGCTGGAGATGGGTCCCCCACCCAAAGAGCCAGCAGGGAAAACTATGCCTTGTTCTAAAGCTCTTTGGGAACCGCTTGCATAGCCCCACAGACCTGGGGGCTGCAGGCTTTCCTGCTGTCTTCAGCCTCAAAGCCACCCTTTCCCACTTGGCGCCCTATCAGGCACAAAAATGGCCTATGGGTGGAGATGGGTCCCATGCCCAAAGAGCCAGCAGGGAAAACTATGCCTTGTTCTAAAGCTCTTTGGGAACCGCTTGCGTAGCCCCACAGACGTGGGGGCTGCGGGCTTTCCTGCTGCCTTCAGCCTCGATACCACCATTTCCCACTTGGCGCTGCGCCATGCACAAAAATGGCCATACGGCTGGAGATGAGTCCCCCGCCCAAAGAGCCAGCAGGGAAAACTATGCCTTGTTCTAAAGCTCTTTGGGAACCGCTTGCGTAGCCGCACAGACCTGGGGGCTGCGGGCTTTCCTGCTGCCTTTAGCCTCGACACCACCCTTTCCCTCTTGGCGCCGGGCCAGGCACAAAAATGGCCATATGGCTGGAGATGGGTCCCATGCCCAAAGAGCCAGCAGGGAAAACTATGCCTTGTTCTAAAGGTCTCTGGGAACCGCTTGCGTAGCCCCACAGACCTGGGGGCTGCGGGCTTTGCTGCTGCCTTCAGCCTCAAAGCCACCCTTTCCCACTTGGCGCCGCGCCAGGCACAAAAATGGCCATACGTCTGGAGATGGGTCCCATGCCCAAAGAGCCAGCAGGGAAAACTATGCCTTGTTCTAAAGCTCTTTGGGAACCGCTTGCTTGGCCCCACAGACCTGGGGGCTGCAGGCTTTGCTGCTGCCTTCAGCCTCGACACCACCCTTACCCACTTGGCGCCGCGCCAGGCACAAAAATGGCCATACGGCTGGAGATGGGTCCCCCGCCCAAAGAGCCAGCAGGGAAAACTATGCCTTGTTCTAAAGCTCTTTGGGAACCGCTTGCGTAGCCCCTCAGACCTGGGGGCTGCGGGCTTTCCTGCTGCCTTCAGCGTCAAAACCACCCTATGCCACTACGCACCGCGTCAGGCACAAAAATAGCCATACGGCTGGAGATGGGTCCCCCGCCCAAAGAGCCAGCAGGGAAAACTATGCCTTGTTCTAAAGCTCTTTGGGAACCGCTTGCGTAGCCCCACAGACCTGGGGGCTGCAGGCTTTCCTGCTGTCTTCAGCCTCAAAGCCACCCTTTCCCACTTGGCGCCCTATCAGGCACAAAAATGGCCTATGGCTGGAGATGGGTCCCATGCCCAAAGAGCCAGCAGGGAAAACTATGCCTTGTTCTAAAGCTCTTTGGGAACCGCTTGCGTAGCCCCACAGACGTGGGGGCTGCGGGCTTTCCTGCTGCCTTCAGCCTCGATACCACCCTTTCCCTCTTGGCGCCGCGCCAGGCACAAAAATGGCCGTACGGCTGGAGATGGGTCCCCCGCCCAAAGAGCCAGCAGGGAAAACTATGCCTTGTTCTAAAGCTCTTTGGGAACCGCTTGCGTAGCCCCACAGACCTGGGGGCTGCGGGCTTTCCTGCTGCCGTCAGCCTCAAAGCCACCCTTTCCCACTTTGCGCCGCATCAGGCACAAAAATGGATATACGGCTGGAGATGGGTCCCCCGCCCAAAGAGCCAGCAGGGAAAACCATGCCTTGTTCTAAAGCTCTTTGGGAACCGCTTGCGTAGCCCCACAGACCTGGGGGCTGCGGGCTTTGCTGCTGCCTTCAGCCTCAAAGCCACCCTTTCCCACTTGGCGCCGGGCCAGGCACAAAAATGGCCATACGGCTGGAGATGGGTCCCCCGCCCAAAGAGCCAGCAGGGAAAATTATGCCTTGTTCTAAAGCTCTTTGGGAACCGCTTGCGTAGCACCACAGACCTGGGGGCTGCAGTCTTTGCTGCTGCCTTCAGCCTCAAAGCCACCCTTTCCCACTACGCACCGCGCCAGGCACAAAAATGGCCATACGGCTGGAGATGGGTCCCCTGCCAAAAGAGCCAGCAGGGAAAACTATGCCTTGTTCTAAAGCTCTTTGGGAACCGCTTGCGTAGCCCCACAGACCTGGGGGCTGCGGGCTTTCCTGCTGCCTTCAGATTCAAAGCCACCCTTTCCCTCTTGGGGCTTCGCCAGGCACAAAAATGGCCATACGGCTGGAGATGGGTCCCCCGCCCAAAGAGCCAGCAGGGAAAACTATGCTTTGTTCTAAAGCTCTTTGGGAACCGCTTGCGTAGCCCCACAGACCTGGGCGCTGCGGGCTTTCCTGCTGCCTTCAGCCTCGACACCACCCTTTCCCACTTGGCGCTGCGCCAGGCTCAAAAATGCCCATACGGCTGGAGATGGGTCCCCCGCCCTAAGAGCCAGCAGGGAAAACTATGCCTTGTTCTAAAGCTCTTTGGGAACCGCTTGCATAGCCCCACAGACCTGGGGGCTGCAGGCTTTGCTCCTGCCTTCAGCCTCAAAGCCACCCTTTCCCACCTGGCGCCGCGCCAGGCTCAAAAATGGCCATACGGCTGGAGATGGGTCCCCCGCCCAAAGAGCCAGCAGGGAAAACTATGCCTTGTTCTAAAGCTCTTTGGGAACCGCTTGCGTAGCCCCACAGACCTGGGGGCTGCAGGCTTTCCTGCTGTCTTCAGCCTCGACACCACCCTTTCCCACTTGGCGCCCTATCAGGCACAAAAATGGCCATACGGCTGGAGATGGGTCCCCCGCCCAAAGAGCCAGCAGGGAAAACTATGCCTTGTTCTAAAGCTCTTTGGGAACCGCTTGCGTAGCCCCACAGACCTGGGGGCTGCGGGCTTTGCTGCTGCCTTCAGCCTCAAAGCCACCCTTTCCCACTTGGCGCCGCGCCAGGCACAAAAATGGCCTATGGCTGGAGATGGGTCCCCCGCCCAAAGAGCCAGCAGGGAAAACTATGCCTTGTTCTAAAGCTCTTTGGGAACCGCTTGCTTGGCCCCAGAGACGTGGGGGCTGCGGGCTTTCCTGCTGCCTTCAGCGTCAAAACCACCCTTTCCCACTTGGCACCGCGCCAGGCACAAAAATGGCCATACGGCTGGAGATGGGTCCCCCGCCCAAAGAGCCAGCAGGGAAAACTATGCCTTGTTCTAAAGCTCTTTGGGAACCGCTTGCTTGGCCCCACAGACCTGGGGGCTGCGGGCTTTCCTGCTGCCTTTAGCCTCGACACCACCCTTTCCCTCTTGGCGCCGGGCCAGGCACAAAAATGGCCATATGGCTGGAGATGGGTCCCATGCCCAAAGAGCCAGCAGGGAAAACTATGCCTTGTTCTAAAGGTCTCTGGGAACCGCTTGCGTGCCCCACAGACCTGGGGGCTGCGGGCTTTGCTGCTGCCTTCAGCCTCAAAGCCACCCTTTCCCACTTGGCGCCGCGCCAGGCACAAAAATGGCCATACGGCTGGAGATGGGTCCCATGCCCAAAGAGCCAGCAGGGAAAACTATGCCTTGTTCTAAAGCTCTTTGGGAACCGCTTGCTTGGCCCCACAGACCTGGGGGCTGCAGGCTTTACTGCTGCCTTCAGCCTCGACACCACCCTTACCCACTTGGCGCCGCGCCAGGCACAAAAATGGCCATACGGCTGGAGATGGGTCCCCCGCCCAAAGAGCCAGCAGGGAAAACTATGCCTTGTTCTAAAGCTCTTTGGTAACCGCTTGCGTAGCCCCACAGACCTGGGGGCTGCGGGCTTTCCTGCTGCCTTCACCCTCAAAACCACCCTATGCCACTACGTACCGCGTCAGGCACAAAAATAGCCATACGGCTGGAGATGGGTCCCCCACCCAAAGAGCCAGCAGGGAAAACTATGCCTTGTTCTAAAGCTCTTTGGGAACCGCTTGCGTAGCCCCACAGACCTGGGGGCTGCAGGCTTTCCTGCTGTCTTCAGCCTCAAAGCCACCCTTTCCCACTTGGCGCCCTATCAGGCACAAAAATGGCCTATGGCTGGAGATGGGTCCCATGCCCAAAGAGCCAGCAGGGAAAACTATGCCTTGTTCTAAAGCTCTTTGGGAACCGCTTGCGTAGCCCCACAGACGTGGGGGCTGCGGGCTTTCCTGCTGCCTTCAGCCTCGATACCACCCTTTCCCTCTTGGCGCCGCGCCAGGCACAAAAATGGCCGTACGGCTGGAGATGGGTCCCCCGCCCAAAGAGCCAGCAGGGAAAACTATGCCTTGTTCTAAAGCTCTTTGGGAACCGCTTGCGTAGCCCCACAGACCTGGGGGCTGTGGGCTTTCCTGCTGCCTTCAGCCTCGACACCACCCTTTCCCACTTTGCGCCGCATCAGGCACAAAAATGGATATACGGCTGGAGATGGGTCCCCCGCCCAAAGAGCCAGCAGGGAAAACTATGCCTTGTTCTAAAGCTCTTTGGGAACCGCTTGCGTAGCCCCACAGACCTGGGGGCTGCAGGCTTTCCTGCTGCCTTCAGCCTCGATACCACCCTTTCCCACTTGGCAATGCGCCAGGCACAAAAATGGCCTATGTCTGGAGATGGGTCTCCAGCCCTAAGAGCCAGCTGGGAAAACTATGCCTTGTTCTAAAGCTCTTTGGGAACCGCTTGCGTAGCACCACAGACCTGGGGGTTGCGGGCTTTGCTCCTGCCTTCAGCCTCAAAGCCACCCTTTCCCACCTGGCGCCGCGCCAGGCTCAAAAATGGCCATACGGCTGGAGATGGGTCCCCCGCCCAGAGAGCCAGCAGGGAAAACTATGCCTTGTTCTAAAGCTCTTTGGGAACCGCTTGCGTAGCCCCACAGACCTGGGGGCTGCAGGCTTTGCTGCTGCCTTCAGCCTCAAAACCACCCTTTCCCACTTGGCGCTGCGCCAGGCACAAAAATGGCCATACGGCTGGAGATGGGTCCCCCGCCCAGAGAGCCAGCAGGGAAAATTATGCCTTGTTCTAAAGCTCTTTGGGAACCGCTTGCGTAGCCCCACAGACCTGGGGGCTGCGGGCTTTCCTGCTGCCTTTAGCCTCGACACAACCCTTTCCCACTTGGCGCCGCGCCAGGCTCAAAAATGGCCATACGGCTGGAGATGGGTCCCCCTCCCAGAGAGCCAGCAGGGAAAACTATGCCTTGTTCTAAAGCTCTTTGGGAACCGCTTGCGTAGCCCCACAGACCTGGGGGCTGCAGGCTTTCCTGCTGCCTTCAAGCCTCAAAGCCACCCTTTCCCACTGGGCGCCGGGCCAGGCACAAAAATGGCCTATGGCTGGAGATGGGTCCCCCGAACAAAGAGCCAGCAGGGAAAACTATGCCTTGTTCTAAAGCTCTTTGGGAACTGCTTGCGTAGCCCCACAGACCTGGGGGCTGCAGGCTTTCCTGCTGCCTTCAGCCTCAAAGCCACCCTTTCCCACTTGGCGCCCTATCAAGCACAAAAATGGCCTATGGCTGGAGATGGGTCCCAGGCCCAAAGAGCCAGCAGGGAAAACTATGCCTTGTTCTAAAGCTCTTTGGGAACCGCTTGCTTGGCCCCACAGACGTGGGGGCTGCGGGCTTTCCTGCTGCCTTCAGCCTCGACACCACCCTTTCCCACTTGGCGCCGCGCCAGGCACAAAAATGGCCATACGGCTGGAGATGGGTCCCCCGCCCAAAGAGCCAGCAGGGAAAACTATGCCTTGTTCTAAAGCTCTTTGGGAACCGCTTGCGTAGCCCCACAGACCTGGGGGCTGCGGGCTTTCCTGCTGCCTTCACCCTCAAAACCACCCTTTCCCACTTGGCACTGCTCCAGGCTCAAAAATGGCCATACGGCTGCAGATGGGTCCCCCGCCCAAAGAGCCAGCAGGGAAAACTATGCCTTGTTCTAAAGCTCTTTGGGAACCGCTTGCGTAGCCCCACAGACCTGGGGGCTGCGGGCTTTGCTGCTGCCTTCAGCCTCAAAGCCACCCTTTCCCACTTGGCGCCGGGCCAGGCACAAAAATGGCCATACGGCTGGAGATGGGTCCCCCGCCCAAAGAGCCAGCAGGGAAAACTATGCCTTGTTCTAAAGCTCTTTCGGAACCGCTTGCTTGGCCCCACAGACCTGGGGGCTGCAGGCTTTGCTGCTGCCTTCAGCCTCAACACCACCCTTTCCCACTACGCACCGCGCCAGGCACAAAAATGGCCATACGGCTGGAGATGGGTCCCCTGCCAAAAGAGCCAGCAGGGAAAATTATGCCTTGTTCTAAAGCTCTTTGGGAACCGCTTGCGTAGCCCCACAGACCTGGGGGCTGCGGGCTTTCCTCCTGCCTTCAGATTCAAAGCCACCCTTTCCCTCTTGGGGCTTCGCCAGGCACAAAAATGGCCATACGGCTGGAGATGGGTCCCCCGCCCAAAGAGCCAGCAGGGAAAACTATGCCTTGTTCTAAAGCTCTTTGGGAACCGCTTGCGTAGCCCCACAGACCTGGGGGCTGCGGGCTTTCCTGCTGCCTTCAGCCTCGACACCACCCTTTCCCACTTGGCGCCGCGCCAGGCTCAAAAATGGCCATACGGCTGGAGATGGGTCCCCCACCCAAAGAGCCAGCAGGGAAAACTATGCCTTGTTCTAAAGCTCTTTGGGAACCGCTTGCTTGGCCCCACAGACCTAGGGGCTGCGGGCTTTCCTGCTGCCTTCAGCCTCAAAACCACCCTTTCCCACTTGGCCCCCGGCCAGGCACAAAAATGGCCATACGGCTGGAGATGGGTCCCCCGCCCAAAGAGCCAGCAGGGAAAACTATGCCTTGTTCTAAAGCTCTTTGGGAACCGCTTGCTTGGCCCCACAGACCTGGGGGCTGCAGGCTTTCCTGCTGCCTTCAACCTCGACACCACCCTTTCCCACTTGGCGTCGCGCCAGGCACAAAAATGGCCTATGGCTGGAGATGGGTCCCCCGCCCAAAGAGCCAGCAGGGAAAACTATGCCTTGTTCTAAAGCTCTTTGGGAACCGCTTGCGTAGCCCTACAGACCTGGGGGCTTCGGGCTTTGCTGCTGCCTTCAGCCTCGACACCACCCTTTCCCACTTGGCGCCGGGCCAGGCACAAAAATGGCCTATGGCTGGAGATGGGTCTCATGCCCAAAGAGCCAGCAAGGAAAACTATGCCTTGTTCTAAAGCTCTTTGGGAACCGCTTGCGTAGCCCCACAGAGCTGTGGGCTGCAGGCTTTCCTGCTGCCTTCAGCCTCAAAGCCACCCTTTCCCATTACGCACCGCGCCAGGCACAAAAATGGCCTATGGCTGGAGATGGGTCCCATGCCCAAAGAGCCATCACGGAAAACTATGCCTTGTTCTAAAGCTCTTTGGGAACAGCTTCCTTGGCCCCACAGAGCTGTGGGCTGCAGGCTTTCCTGCTGCCTTCAGCCTCAAAACCACCCTTTCACACTACGCACCGCGCCAGGCACAAAAATGGCCATACGGCTGGAGATGGGTCCCCCGCCCAAAGAGCCAGCAGGGAAAACTATGCCTTGTTCTAAAGCTCTTTGGGAACCGCTTGCGTAGCCCCACAGACCTGGGGGCTGTGGGCTTTCCTGCTGCCTTCAGCCTCGACACCACCCTTTCCCACTTGGCGCCGGGCCAGGCACAAAAATGGCCATACGGCTGGAGATGGGTCCCCCGCCCAAAGAGCCAGCAGGGAAAACTATGCCTTGTTCTAAAGCTCTTTGGGAACCGCTTGCGTAGCCCCACAGACCTGGGGGCTGCAGGCTTTCCTGCTGCCTTCAGCCTCAAAGCCACCCTTTCCCACTTGGCGCCGCGCCAGGCATAAAAATAGCCATACGACTGGAGATGGGTCCCCCGCCCAAAGAGCCAGCAGGGAAAACTATGCCTTGTTCTAAAGCTCTTTGGGAACCACTTGCGTAGCCCCACAGACGTGGGGCCTGCAGGCTTTCCTGCTGCCTTCAGCCTCGACACCACCCTTTCCCACTTGGCGCCGCGCCAGGCACAAAAATGGCCTATGGCTGGAGATGGGTCCCCCGCCCAAAGAGCCAGCAGGGAAAACTATGCCTTGTTCTAAAGCTCTTTGGGAAACGCTTGCGTAGCCCCACAGACCTGGGGGCTGCGGGCTTTGCTGCTGCCTTCAGCCTCGACACCACCCTTTCCCACTTGGCACTGCGCCAGGCACAAAAATGGCCTATGGCTGGAGATGGGTCCCCGGCCCAGAGAGCCAGCAGGGAAGACTATGCCTTGTTCTAAAGCTCTTTGGGAACCGCTTGCGTAGCCCCACAGACCTGGGGGCTGCAGACTTTCCTGCTGCCTTCAGCCTCAAAGCCACCCTTTCCCATTTGGCGCCGCGCTAGGCACAAAAATGGCCATACGGCTGGAGATGGGTCCCCCGCCCAAAGAGCCAGCAGGGAAAACTATGCCTTGTTCTAAAGCTCTTTGGGAACCGCTTGCGTAGCCCCAGAGACCTGGGGGCTGCGGGCTTTCCTGCTGCCTTCAGCCTCGACACCACCCTTTCCCACTTGGCGCCGCGCCAGGCACAAAAATGGCCATACGGCTGGAGATGGGTCCCATGCCCAAAGAGCCAGCAGGGAAAACTATGCCTTGTTCTAAAGCTCTTTGGGAACCGCTTGTGTAGCCCCACAGACCTGGGGGCTGCAGGCTTTCCTGCTGCCTTCAACCTCGACACCACCCTTTCCCACTTGGCGTCGCGCCAGGCACAAAAATGGCCTATGGCTGGAGATGGGTCCCATGCCCAAAGAGCCAGCAGGGAAAACTATGCCTTGTTCTAAAGCTTTTTGGGAACCGCTTGCGTAGCCCCACAGACCTGGGGGCTGCGGGCTTTCCTGCTGCCTTCAGCCTCGACAACACCCTTTCCCACTTGGCGTCGCGCCAGGCACAAAAATGGCCTATGGCTGGAGATGGGTCTCCCGCCCAAAGAGCCAGTAGGGAAAACTATGCCTTGTTCTAAAGCTCTTTGGGAACCGCTTGCGTAGCCCCACAGACCTGGGGGCTGCGGGCTTTCCTGCTGCCTTCAGCGTCAAAGCCACCCTTTCCCACTTGGCGTCGTGCCAGGCACAAAAATGGCCATATGTCTGCAGATGGGTCCCCCGCCCAAAGAGCCAGCAGGGAAAACTATGCCTTGTTCTAAAGCTCTTTGGGAACCGCTTGCGTAGCCCCACAGACCTGGGGGCTGCGGGCTTTCCTGCTGTCTTCAGCCTCAAAGCAACCCTTTCCCACTTGGCGCCCTATCAGGCACAAAAATGGCCTATGGCTGGAGATGGGTCCCATGCCTAAAGAGCCAGCAGGGAAAACTATGCCTTGTTCTAAAGCTCTTTGGGAACTGCTTGCGTAGCCCCACAGACCTGGGGGCTGCGGGCTTTGCTGCTGCCTTCAGCCTCAAAGCCACCCTTTCCCACTTGGCGCCGCGCCAGGCACAAAAATGGCCATACGGCTGGAGATGGGTCCCCCGCCCAAAGAGCCAGCAGGGAAAACTATGCCTTGTTCTAAAGCTCTTTGGGAACCGCTTGTGTGGCCCCACAGACCTGGGGGCTGCGGGCTTTCCTGCTGCCTTCAGCCTCGACAACACCCTTTCCCACTTGGCGTCGCGCCAGGCACAAAAATGGCCTATGGCTGGAGATGGGTCTCCCGCCCAAAGAGCCAGCAGGGAAAACTATGCCTTGTTCTAAAGCTCTTTGGGAACCGCTTGCGTAGCCGCACAGACCTGGGGGCTGCGGGCTTTGCTGCTGCCTTCAGCCTCAAAGCCACCCTTTCCCACTTTGCGCCGGGCCAGGCGCAAAAATGGCCGTACGGCTGGAGATGGGTCCCCCGCCCAAAGAGCCAGCAGGGAAAACTATGCCTTCTTCTAAAGATCTTTGTGATCCGCTTGTGTAGCCGCACAGACCTGGGGGCTGCAGGCTTTCCTGCTGCCTTCAGCCTCAAAACCATCCTATGCCACTACGCACCGCGCCAGGCACAAAAATAGCCATACGGCTGGAGATGGGTCCCCCGCCCAAAGAGCCAGCAGTGAAAACTATGCCTTGTTCTAAAGCTCTTTGGGAACCGCTTGTGTAGCCGCACAGACCTGGGGGCTGCAGGCTTTCCTGCTGCCTTCAGCCTCAAAACCATCCTATGCCACTACGCACCGCGCCAGGCACAAAAATAGCCATACGGCTGGAGATGGGTCCCCCGCCCAAAGAGCCAGCAGGGAAAACTATGCCTTGTTCTAAAGCTCTTTGGGAACCGCTTGCGTAGCCCCACACACCTGGGGGCTGCAGGCTTTCCTGCTGCCTTCAGCCTCGACAGCACCCTTTCCCACTTGGCTTCGTGCCAGGCACAAAAATGGCCTATGGCTGGAGATGGGTCCCATGCCCTAAGAGCCAGCTGGGAAAACTATGACTTGTTCTAAAGCTCTTTGGGAACCGCTTGCGTAGCACCACAGACCTGGGGGCTGCAGGCTTTGCTCCTGCCTTCAGCCTCAAAGCCACCCTTTCCCACCTGGCGCCGCGCCAGGCTCAAAAATGGCCATACGGCTGGAGATGGGTCCCCCGCCCAGAGAGCCAGCAGGGAAAACTATGCCTTGTTCTAAAGCTCTTTGGGAACCGCTTGCGTAGCCCCACAGACCTGGGGGCTGCGGGCTTTCCTGCTGCCTTCAGCCTCAAAACCACCCTTTCCCACTTGGCTCCCGGCCAGACACAAAAATGGCCATACGGCTGGAGATGGGTCCCCCGCCCAAAGGGCCAGCAGGGAAAATTATGCCTTGTTTTAAAGCTCTTTGGGAACCGCTTGCGTAGCCCTACAGACCTGGGGGCTGCGGGCTTTCCTGCTGCCTTCAAGCCTCAAAGCCACCCTTTCCCACTGGGCGCCGGGCCAGGCACAAAAATGGCCTGTGGCTGGAGATGGGTCCCCCGCCCAAAGAGCCAGCAGGGAAAACTATGCCTTGTTCTAAAGCTCTTTGGGAACCGCTTGCTTGGCCCCACAGACCTGGGGGCTGCAGTCTTTGCTGCTGCCTTCAGCCTCAAAGCCACCCTTTCCCACGTGGCGCCCTATCAAGCACAAAAATGGCCTATGGCTGGAGATGGGTCCCATGCCCAAAGAGCCAGCAGGGAAAACTATGCCTTGTTCTAAAGCTCTTTGGGAACCGCTTGCTTGGCCCCACAGACCTGGGGGCTGCGGGCTTTCCTGCTGCCTTCAGCCTCGACACCACCCTTTCCCACTTGGCGCCGCGCCAGGCACAAAAATGGCCATACGGCTGGAGATGGGTCCCCCGCCCAAAGAGCCAGCAGGGAAAACTATGCCTTGTTCTAAAGCTCTTTGGGAACCGCTTGCGTAGCCCCACAGACCTGGGGGCTGCGGGCTTTGCTGCTGCCTTCAGCCTCAAAGCCACCCTTTCCCACTTGGCGCCTTGCCAGGCAGAAAAATGGCCATACGGCTGGAGATGGGTCCCCCGCCCAAAGAGCCAGCAGGGAAAACTATGCCTTGTTCTAAAGCTCTTTGGGAACCGCTTGCTTGGCCCCACAGACCTGGGGGCTGCGGGCTTTGCTGCTGCCTTCAGCCCCAACACCACCCTTTCCCACTTGGCGCCGGGCCAGGGACAAAAATGGCCATACGGCTGCAGATGGGTCCCCCGCCCAAAGAGCCAGCAGGGAAAACTATGCCTTGTTCTAAAGCTCTTTGGTGAACCGCTTGCGTAGCCCCACAGACCTGGGGGCTGCGGGCTTTCCTGCTGCCTTCAGCGTCAAAACCACCCTTTCCCACTACGCACCGCGCCAGGCACAAAAATGGCCATACGGCTGGAGATGGGTCCCCCGCCCAAAGAGCCAGCAGGGAAAACTATGCCTTGTTCTAAAGCTCTTTGGGAACCGCTTGCTTGGCCCCACAGACGTGGGGGCTGCGGGCTTTCCTGCTGCCTTCAGCCTCAAAACCACCCTATGCCACTACGCACCGCGTCAGGCACAAAAATAGCCATACGGCTGGAGATGGGTCCCCCACCCAAAGAGCCAGCAGGGAAAACTATGCCTTGTTCTAAAGCTCTTTGGGAACCGCTTGCGTAGCCCCACAGACCTGGGGGTTGCGGGCTTTCCTGCTGCCTTCAGCCTCAAAACCACCCTTTCCCACTACGCACCGCGCCAGGCACAAAAATGGCCATACGATTGGAGATGGGTCCCCCGCCCAAAGAGCCAGCAGGGAAAACTATGCCTTGTTCTAAAGCTCTTTGGGAACCGCTTGCGTAGCCCCACAGACCTGGGGGCTGCAGGCTTTCCTGCTGCCTTCAGACTCGACACCACCCATTCCCACTTGGCGCCGCGCCAGGCACAAAAATGGCCATACGGCTGGAGATGGGTCCCCCGCCCAAAGAACAAGCAGGGAAAACTATGCCTTGTTCTAAAGCTCTTTGGGAACCGCTTGCGTAGCCCCACAGACCTGGGGGCTGCGGGCTTTCCTGCTGCCTTCAGACTCGACACCACCCTTTCCCACTTGGCACCGCGCCAGGCACAAAAATGGCCATACAGCTGGAGATGGGTCCCCCGCCCAAAGAGCCAGCAGGGAAAACTATGCCTTGTTCTAAAGCTCTTTGGGAACCGCTTGCGTAGCCCCACAGACCTGGGGGCTGCAGGCTTTGCTGCTGCCTTCAACCTCAAAGCCACCCTTTTCCACTGGACGCCGCATCAGGCACAAAAATGGCCATATGGCTGGAGATGGGTCCCCTGCCCAAAGAGCCAGCAAGGAAAACTATGCCTTGTTCTAAAGCTCTTTGGGAACCACTTGCGTAGCTCCACAGACCTGGGAGCTGCGGGCTTTCCTGCTGCCTTCAGCCTCGACACCACCCTTTCCCACTGGGCGCCGCGCCAGGCACAAAAATGGCCATACGGCTGGAGATGGGTCCCCCGCCCAAGGAGCCAGCAGGGAAAACTATGCCTTGTTCTAAAGCTCTTTGGGAACCGCTTGCGTAGCCCCACAGACCTGGGGGCTGCAGGCTTTCCTGCTGCCTTCAACCTCGACACCACCCTTTCCCACTTGGCGTCGCGCCAGGCACAAAAATGGCCATACGGCTGGAGATGGGTCCCCCGCCCAAAGAGCCAGCAGGGAAAACTATGCCTTGTTCTAAAGCTCTTTGGGAACCGCTTGCGTAGCCCTACAGACCTGGGGGCTTCGGGCTTTCCTGCTGCCTTCAGCCTCGACACCACCCTTTCCCACTTGGCGCCGGGCCAGGCACAAAAATGGCCTATGGCTGGAGATGGGTCCCCCGCCCAAAGAGCCAGCAGGGAAAACTATGCCTTGTTCTAAAGCTCTTTGGGAACCGCTTGCGTAGCCCCACAGACCTGGGGGCTGCAGGCTTTCCTGCTGCCTTCAGCCTCAAAACCACCCTTTCCCACTACGCAACGCGCCAGGCATAAAAATAGCCATACGACTGGAGATGGGTCCCCCGCCCAAAGAGCCAGCAGGGAAAACTATGCCTTGTTCTAAAGCTCTTTGGGAACCGCTTGCGTAGCCCCACAGACCTTGGGGCTGCGGGCTTTCCTGCTGCCTTCAGCCTCGACAGCACCCTTTCCCACTTGGCTTCGCGCCAGGCACAAAAATGGCCATACGGCTGGAGATGGGTCCCATGCCCTAAGAGCCAGCTGGGAAAACTATGCCTTCTTCTAAAGCTCTTTGGGAACCGCTTGCGTAGCACCACAGACCTGGGGGCTGCAGGCTTTGCTCCTGCCTTCAGCCTCAAAGCCACCCTTTCCCACCTGGCGCCGCGCCAGGCTCAAAAATGGCCATACGGCTGGAGATGGGTCCCCCGCCCAGAGAGCCAGCAGGGAAAACTATGCCTTGTTCTAAAGCTCTTTGGGAACCGCTTGCGTAGCCCCACAGACCTGGGGGCTGCGGGCTTTCCTGCTGCCTTTAGCCTCGACACCACCCTTTCCCACTTGGCGCCGCGCCAGGCTCAAAAATGGCCATACGGCTGGAGATGGGTCCCCCGCCCAGAGAGCCAGCAGGGAAAACTATGCCTTGTTCTAAAGCTCTTTGGGAACCGCTTGCGTAGCCCCACAGACCTGGGGGCTGCGGGCTTTCCTGCTGCCTTCAAGCCTCAAAGCCACCCTTTCCCACTGGGCGCCGGGCCAGGCACAAAAATGGCCTATGGCTGGAGATGGGTCCCCCGAACAAAGAGCCAGCAGGGAAAACTATGCCTTGTTCTAAAGCTCTTTGGGAACTGCTTGCGTAGCCCCACAGACCTGGGGGCTGCAGGCTTTCCTGCTGCCTTCAGCCTCAAAGCCACCCTTTCCCACTTGGCGCCCTATCAAGCACAAAAATGGCCTATGGCTGGAGATGGGTCCCAGGCCCAAAGAGCCAGCAGGGAAAACTATGCCTTGTTCTAAAGCTCTTTGGGAACCGCTTGCTTGGCCCCACAGACGTGGGGGCTGCGGGCTTTCCTGCTGCCTTCAGCCTCGACACCACCCTTTCCCACTTGGCGCCGCGCCAGGCACAAAAATGGCCATACGGCTGGAGATGGGTCCCCCGCCCAGAGAGCCAGCAGGGAAAACTATGCCTTGTTCTAAAGCTCTTTGGGAACCGCTTGCGTAGCCCCACAGACCTGGGGGCTGCGGGCTTTCCTGCTGCCTTCACCCTCAAAACCACCCTTTCCCACTTGGCACTGCTCCAGGCTCAAAAATGGCCATACGGCTGGAGATGGGTCCCCCACCCAAAGAGCCAGCAGGGAAAACTATGCCTTGTTCTAAAGCTCTTTGGGAACCGCTTGCGTAGCCCCACAGACCTGGGGGCTGCAGGCTTTCCTGCTGTCTTTAGCCTCAAAGCCACCCTTTCCCACTTGGCGCCCTATCAGGCACAAAAATGGCCTATGGGTGGAGATGGGTCCCATGCCCAAAGAGCCAGCAGGGAAAACTATGCCTTGTTCTAAAGCTCTTTGGGAACCGCTTGCGTAGCCCCACAGACCTGGGGGCTGCGGGCTTTCCTGCTGCCTTCAGCCTCAAAGCCACCCTTTCACACTTGGCACCGCGCCAGGCACAAAAATGGCCATACGGCTGGAGATGGGTCCCCCGCCCAAAGAGCCAGCAGGGAAAACTATGCCTTGTTCTAAAGCTCTTTGGGAACTGCTTGCGTAGCTCCACAGACCTGGGGGCTGCGGGCTTTCCTGCTGCCTTTAGCCTCGACACCACCCTTTCCCTCTTGGCGCCGCGCCAGGCACAAAAATGGCCGTACGGCTGGAGATGGGTCCCCCGCCCAGAGAGCCAGCAGGGAAAATTATGCCTTGTTCTAAAGCTCTTTGGGAACCGCTTGCGTAGCCCCACAGACCTGGGGGCTGCAGGCTTTCCTGCTGCCTTCAGCCTCGACACCACCCTTTCCCACTTGGCGCCCTATCAAGCACAAAAATGGCCTATGGCTGGAGATGGGTCCCATGCCCAAAGAGCCAGCAGGGAAAACTATGCCTTGTTCTAAAGCTCTTTGGGAACCGCTTGCGTAGCCCCACACACGTGGGGGCTGCGGGCTTTCCTGATGCCTTCAGCCTCAAAACCACCCTTTCCCACTTGGCCCCCGGCCAGGCACAAAAATGGCCATACGGCTGGAGATGGGTCCCCCGCCCAAAGAGCCAGCAGGGAAAACTATGCCTTGTTCTAAAGCTCTTTGGGAACCGCTTGCGTAGCCCCACAGACCTGGGGGCTGCAGGCTTTGCTGCTGCCTTCAGCCTCAAAACCACCCTTTCCCACTTGGCGCTGCGCCAGGCACAAAAATGGCCATATGGCTGGAGATGGGTCCCCCGCCCAAAGAGCCAGCAGGGAAAATTATGCCTTGTTCTAAAGCTCTTTGGGAACCGCTTGCGTAGCCCCACAGACCTGGGGACTGCGGGCTTTCCTGCTGCCTTCAAGCCTCAAAGCCACCCTTTCCCACTGGGCGCCGGGCCAGGCACAAAAATGGCCTATGGCTGGAGATGGGTCCCCCGCCCAAAGAGCGAGCAGGGAAAACTATGCCTTGTTCTAAAGCTCTTTGGGAACCGCTTGCGTAGCCCCACAGACCTGGGGGCTGCAGGCTTTCCTGCTGCCTTCAGCCTCAAAACCACCCTTTCCCACTACGCAACGCGCCAGGCATAAAAATAGCCATACGACTGGAGATGGGTCCCCCGCCCAAAGAGCCAGCAGGGAAAACTATGCCTTGTTCTAAAGCTCTTTGGGAACCGCTTGCGTAGCCCCACAGACCTGGGGGCTGCGGGCTTTCCTGCTGCCTTCAGCCTCGACAGCACCCTTTCCCACTTGGCTTCGCGCCAGGCACAAAAATGGCCTATGGCTGGAGATGGGTCCCATGCCCTAAGAGCCAGCTGGGAAAACTATGCCTTCTTCTAAAGCTCTTTGGGAACCGCTTGCGTAGCACCACAGACCTGGGGGCTGCAGGCTTTGCTCCTGCCTTCAGCCTCAAAGCCACCCTTTCCCACCTGGCGCCGCGCCAGGCTCAAAAATGGCCATACGGCTGGAGATGGGTCCCCCGCCCAGAGAGCCAGCAGGGAAAACTATGCCTTGTTCTAAAGCTCTTTGGGAACCGCTTGCGTAGCCCCACAGACCTGGGGGCTGCGGGCTTTCCTGCTGCCTTTAGCCTCGACACCACCCTTTCCCACTTGGCGCCGCGCCAGGCTCAAAAATGGCCATACGGCTGGAGATGGGTCCCCCGCCCAAAGAGCCAGCAGGGAAAACTATGCCTTGTTCTAAAGCTCTTTGGGAACCGCTTGCGTAGCCCCACAGACCTGGGGGCTGCGGGCTTTCCTGCTGCCTTCAAGCCTCAAAGCCACCCTTTCCCACTGGGCGCCGGGCCAGGCACAAAAATGGCCTATGGCTGGAGATGGGTCCCCCGAACAAAGAGCCAGCAGGGAAAACTATGCCTTGTTCTAAAGCTCTTTGGGAACTGCTTGCATAGCCCCACAGACCTGGGGGCTGCAGGCTTTCCTGCTGCCTTCAGCCTCAAAGCCACCCTTTCCCACTTGGCGCCCTATCAAGCACAAAAATGGCCTATGGCTGGAGATGGGTCCCATGCCCAAAGAGCCAGCAGGGAAAACTATGCCTTGTTCTAAAGCTCTTTGGGAACCGCTTGCTTGGCCCCACAGACGTGGGGGCTGCGGGCTTTCCTGCTGCCTTCAGCCTCGACACCACCCTTTCCCACTTGGCGCCACGCCAGGCACAAAAATGGCCATACGGCTGGAGATGGGTCCCCCGCCCAGATAGCCAGCAGGGAAAACTATGCCTTGTTCTAAAGCTCTTTGGGAACCGCTTGCGTAGCCCCACAGACCTGGGGGCTGCGGGCTTTCCTGCTGCCTTCAGCCTCAAAACCACCCTTTCCCACTTGGCACTGCTCCAGGCTCAAAAATGGCCATACGGCTGGAGATGGGTCCCCCACCCAAAGAGCCAGCAGGGAAAACTATGCCTTGTTCTAAAGCTCTTTGGGAACCGCTTGCGTAGCCCCACAGACCTGGGGGCTGCAGACTTTCCTGCTGTCTTTAGCCTCAAAGCCACCCTTTCCCACTTGGCGCCCTATCAGGCACAAAAATGGCCTATGGGTGGAGATGGGTCCCATGCCCAAAGAGCCAGCAGGGAAAACTATGCCTTGTTCTAAAGCTCTTTGGGAACCGCTTGCGTAGCCCCACAGACCTGGGGGCTGCGGGCTTTCCTGCTGCCTTCAGCCTCAAAGCCACCCTTTCACACTTGGCACCGCGCCAGGCACAAAAATGGCCATACGGCTGGAGATGGGTCCCCCGCCCAAAGAGCCAGCAGGGAAAACTATGCCTTGTTCTAAAGCTCTTTGGGAACTGCTTGCGTAGCTCCACAGACCTGGGGGCTGCGGGCTTTCCTGCTGCCTTTAGCCTCGACACCACCCTTTCCCTCTTGGCGCCGCGCCAGGCACAAAAATGGCCGTACGGCTGGAGATGGGTCCCCCGCCCAGAGAGCCAGCAGGGAAAATTATGCCTTGTTCTAAAGCTCTTTGGGAACCGCTTGCGTAGCCCCACAGACCTGGGGGCTGCAGGCTTTCCTGCTGCCTTCAGCCTCGACACCACCCTTTCCCACTTGGCGCCCTATCAAGCACAAAAATGGCCTATGGCTGGAGATGGGTCCCATGCCCAAAGAGCCAGCAGGGAAAACTATGCCTTGTTCTAAAGCTCTTTGGGAACCGCTTGCGTAGCCCCACACACGTGGGGGCTGCGGGCTTTCCTGATGCCTTCAGCCTCAAAACCACCCTTTCCCACTTGGCCCCCGGCCAGGCACAAAAATGGCCATACGGCTGGAGATGGGTCCCCCGCCCAAAGAGCCAGCAGGGAAAACTATGCCTTGTTCTAAAGCTCTTTGGGAACCGCTTGCGTAGCCCCACAGACCTGGGGGCTGCAGGCTTTGCTGCTGCCTTCAGCCTCAAAACCACCCTTTCCCACTTGGCGCTGCGCCAGGCACAAAAATGGCCATATGGCTGGAGATGGGTCCCCCGCCCAAAGAGCCAGCAGGGAAAATTATGCCTTGTTCTAAAGCTCTTTGGGAACCGCTTGCGTAGCCCCACAGACCTGGGGACTGCGGGCTTTCCTGCTGCCTTCAAGCCTCAAAGCCACCCTTTCCCACTGGGCGCCGGGCCAGGCACAAAAATGGCCTATGGCTGGAGATGGGTCCCCCGCCCAAAGAGCGAGCAGGGAAAACTATGCCTTGTTCTAAAGCTCTTTGGGAACCGCTTGCGTAGCCCCACAGACCTGGGGGCTGCAGGCTTTCCTGCTGCCTTCAGCCTCAAAACCACCCTTTCCCACTACGCAACGCGCCAGGCATAAAAATAGCCATACGACTGGAGATGGGTCCCCCGCCCAAAGAGCCAGCAGGGAAAACTATGCCTTGTTCTAAAGCTCTTTGGGAACCGCTTGCGTAGCCCCACAGACCTGGGGGCTGCGGGCTTTCCTGCTGCCTTCAGCCTCGACAGCACCCTTTCCCACTTGGCTTCGCGCCAGGCACAAAAATGGCCTATGGCTGGAGATGGGTCCCATGCCCTAAGAGCCAGCTGGGAAAACTATGCCTTCTTCTAAAGCTCTTTGGGAACCGCTTGCGTAGCACCACAGACCTGGGGGCTGCAGGCTTTGCTCCTGCCTTCAGCCTCAAAGCCACCCTTTCCCACCTGGCGCCGCGCCAGGCTCAAAAATGGCCATACGGCTGGAGATGGGTCCCCCGCCCAGAGAGCCAGCAGGGAAAACTATGCCTTGTTCTAAAGCTCTTTGGGAACCGCTTGCGTAGCCCCACAGACCTGGGGGCTGCGGGCTTTCCTGCTGCCTTTAGCCTCGACACCACCCTTTCCCACTTGGCGCCGCGCCAGGCTCAAAAATGGCCATACGGCTGGAGATGGGTCCCCCGCCCAAAGAGCCAGCAGGGAAAACTATGCCTTGTTCTAAAGCTCTTTGGGAACCGCTTGCGTAGCCCCACAGACCTGGGGGCTGCGGGCTTTCCTGCTGCCTTCAAGCCTCAAAGCCACCCTTTCCCACTGGGCGCCGGGCCAGGCACAAAAATGGCCTATGGCTGGAGATGGGTCCCCCGAACAAAGAGCCAGCAGGGAAAACTATGCCTTGTTCTAAAGCTCTTTGGGAACTGCTTGCATAGCCCCACAGACCTGGGGGCTGCAGGCTTTCCTGCTGCCTTCAGCCTCAAAGCCACCCTTTCCCACTTGGCGCCCTATCAAGCACAAAAATGGCCTATGGCTGGAGATGGGTCCCATGCCCAAAGAGCCAGCAGGGAAAACTATGCCTTGTTCTAAAGCTCTTTGGGAACCGCTTGCTTGGCCCCACAGACGTGGGGGCTGCGGGCTTTCCTGCTGCCTTCAGCCTCGACACCACCCTTTCCCACTTGGCGCCACGCCAGGCACAAAAATGGCCATACGGCTGGAGATGGGTCCCCCGCCCAGATAGCCAGCAGGGAAAACTATGCCTTGTTCTAAAGCTCTTTGGGAACCGCTTGCGTAGCCCCACAGACCTGGGGGCTGCGGGCTTTCCTGCTGCCTTCAGCCTCAAAACCACCCTTTCCCACTTGGCACTGCTCCAGGCTCAAAAATGGCCATACGGCTGGAGATGGGTCCCCCACCCAAAGAGCCAGCAGGGAAAACTATGCCTTGTTCTAAAGCTCTTTGGGAACCGCTTGCGTAGCCCCACAGACCTGGGGGCTGCAGACTTTCCTGCTGTCTTTAGCCTCAAAGCCACCCTTTCCCACTTGGCGCCCTATCAGGCACAAAAATGGCCTATGGGTGGAGATGGGTCCCATGCCCAAAGAGCCAGCAGGGAAAACTATGCCTTGTTCTAAAGCTCTTTGGGAACCGCTTGCGTAGCCCCACAGACCTGGGGGCTGCGGGCTTTCCTGCTGCCTTCAGCCTCAAAGCCACCCTTTCACACTTGGCACCGCGCCAGGCACAAAAATGGCCATACGGCTGGAGATGGGTCCCCCGCCCAAAGAGCCAGCAGGGAAAACTATGCCTTGTTCTAAAGCTCTTTGGGAACTGCTTGCGTAGCTCCACAGACCTGGGGGCTGCGGGCTTTCCTGCTGCCTTTAGCCTCGACACCACCCTTTCCCTCTTGGCGCCGCGCCAGGCACAAAAATGGCCGTACGGCTGGAGATGGGTCCCCCGCCCAGAGAGCCAGCAGGGAAAATTATGCCTTGTTCTAAAGCTCTTTGGGAACCGCTTGCGTAGCCGCACAGACCTGGGGGCTGCGGGCTTTCCTGCTGCCTTCAGCCTCGACACCACCCTTTCCCACTTGGCGCCCTATCAAGCACAAAAATGGCCTATGGCTGGAGATGGGTCCCATGCCCAAAGAGCCAGCAGGGAAAACTATGCCTTGTTCTAAAGCTCTTTGGGAACCGCTTGCGTAGCCCCACACACGTGGGGTCTGCGGGCTTTCCTGCTGCCTTCAGCCTCAAAACCACCCTTTCCCACTTGGCGCTGCGCCAGGCACAAAAATGGCCATATGGCTGGAGATGGGTCCCCCGCCCAAAGAGCCAGCAGGGAAAATTATGCCTTGTTCTAAAGCTCTTTGGGAACCGCTTGCGTAGCCCCACAGACCTGGGGACTGCGGGCTTTCCTGCTGCCTTCAAGCCTCAAAGCCACCCTTTCCCACTGGGCGCCGGGCCAGGCACAAAAATGGCCTATGGCTGGAGATGGGTCCCCCGCCCAAAGAGCCAGCAGGGAAAACTATGCCTTGTTCTAAAGCTCTTTGGGAACTGCTTGCGTAGCCCCACAGACCTGGGGGCTGCGGGCTTTCCTGCTGCCTTCAGCCTCGACACCACCCTTTCCCACTTGGCGCCCTATCAGCCACAAAAATGGCCATACGGCTGGAGATGGGTCCCCCGCCCAAAGAGCCAGCAGGGAAAACTATGCCTTGTTCTAAAGCTCTTTGGGAACCGCTTGCGTAGCCCCACAGACCTGGGGGCTGCGGGCTTTCCTGCTGCCTTCAGCCTCAAAGCCACCCTTTCGCACTTGGGGCTTCGCCAGGCACAAAAATGGCCATATGGCTGGAGATGGGTCCCCCTCCCAAAGAGCGAGCAGGGGAAACTATGCCTTGTTCTAAAGTTCTTTGGGAACCGCTTGCGTAGCCCCACAGACCTGGGGGCTGCGGGCTTTCCTGCTGCCTTCAGCCTCGATACCACCATTTCCCACTTGGCGCTGCGCCATGCACAAAAATGGCCATACGGCTGGAGATGGGTCCCCCGCCCAAAGAGCCAGCAGGGAAAACTATGCCTTGTTCTAAAGCTCTTTGGGAACCGCTTGCGTAGCCCCACAGACCTGGGGGCTGCGGGCTTTCCTGCTGCCTTCAGCCTCGACACCACCCTTTCCCACTTGGCGCCGCGCCAGGCACAAAAATGGCCGTACGGCTGGAGATGGGTCCCCCGCCCAAAGAGCCAGCAGGGAAAACTATGCCTTGTTCTAAAGCTCTTTGGGAACCGCTTGCGTAGCCGCACAGACCTGGGGGCTGCGGGCTTTCCTGCTGCCTTCAGCCTCAAAGCCACCCTTTCCCACTTGGCTTCGCGCCAGGCACAAAAATGGCCTATGGCTGGAGATGGGTCCCATGCCCTAAGAGCCAGCTGGGAAAACTATGCCTTGTTCTAAAGCTCTTTGGGAACCGCTTGCGTAGCCGCACAGACCTGGGGGCTGCGGGCTTTCCTGCTGCCTTCAGCCTCAAAGCCACCCTTTCCCACTTGGCCCCCGGCCAGGCACAAAAATGGCCATATGTCTGCAGATGGGTCCCCCGCCCAAAGAGCCAGCAGGGAAAACTATGCCTTGTTCTAAAGCTCTTTGGGAACCGCTTGCGTAGCCCCACAGAGCTGGGGGCTGCAGGCTTTGCTGCTGCCTTCAGCCTCAAAACCACCCTTTCCCACTTGGCGCTGCGCCAGGCACAAAAATGGCCATACGGCTGGAGATGGGTCCCCCGCCCAAAGAGCCAGCAGGGAAAACTATGCCTTGTTCTAAAGCTCTTTGGGAACCGCTTGCGTAGCCCCACAGACCTGGGGGCTGCGGGCTTTCCTGCTGCCTTCAAGCCTCAAAGCCACCCTTTCCCACTGGGCGCCGGGCCAGGCACAAAAATGGCCTATGGCTGGAGATGGGTCCCCCGAACAAAGAGCCAGCAGGGAAAACTATGCCTTGTTCTAAAGCTCTTTGGGAACCGCTTGCGTAGCCCCACAGACCTGGGGGCTGCAGGCTTTCCTGCTGCCTTCAGCCTCAAAGCCACCCTTTCCCACTTGGCGCCCTATCAAGCACAAAAATGGCCTATGGCTGGAGATGGGTCCCCCGCCCAAAGAGCCAGCAGGGAAAACTATGCCTTGTTCTAAAGCTCTTTGGGAACCGCTTGCTTGGCCCCACAGACATGGGGGCTGCGGGCTTTCCTGCTGCCTTCAGCCTCGACACCACCCTTTCCCACTTGGCGCCGCGCCAGGCTCAAAAATGGCCATACGGCTGGAGATGGGTCCCCCACCCAAAGAGCCAGCAGGGAAAACTATGCCTTGTTCTAAAGCTCTTTGGGAACCGCTTGCGTAGCCCCACAGACCTGGGGGCTGCGGGCTTTCCTGCTGCCTTCAGCCTCGACAACACCCTTTCCCACTTGGCACTGCTCCAGGCTCAAAAATGGCCATACGGCTGCAGATGGGTCCCCGCCCAGAGAGCCAGCAGGGAAAACTATGCCTTGTTCTAAAGCTCTTTGGGAACCGCTTGCGTAGCCCCACAGACCTGGGGGCTGCGGGCTTTGCTGCTGCCTTCAGCCTCAAAGCCACCCTTTCCCACTTGGCGCCGTGCCAGGCACAAAAATGGCCATACGGCTGGAGATGGGTCCCCCGCCCAAAGAGCCAGCAGGGAAAACTAGGCCTTGTTCTAAAGCTCTTTGGGAACGGCTTGCTTGGCCCCACAGACCTGGGGGCTGCAGTCTTTGCTGCTGCCTTCAGCCTCTACACCACCCTTTCCCACTTGGCGCCGGGCCAGGGACAAAAATGGCCATACGGCTGGAGATGGGTCCCCCGCCCAAAGAGCCAGCAGGGAAAACTATGCCTTGTTCTAAAGCTCTTTGGGAACCGCTTGCGTAGCCCCACAGACCTGGGGGCTGCAGGCTTTGCTCCTGCCTTCAGCCTCAAAGCCACCCTTTCCCACCTGGCGCCGCGCCAGGCTCAAAAATGGCCATACGGCTGGAGATGGGTCCCCGCCCAGAGAGCCAGCAGGGAAAACTATGCCTTGTTCTAAAGCTCTTTGGGAACCGCTTGCGTAGCCCCACAGACCTGGGGACTGCGGGCTTTCCTGCTGCCTTCAGCCTCGACACCACCCTTTCCCACTTGGCACCGCGCCAGGCACAAAAATGGCCATACGGCTGGAGATGGGTCCCCCGCCCAAAGAGCCAGCAGGGAAAACTATGCCTTGTTCTAAAGCTCTTTGGGAACCGCTTGCGTAGCCCCACAGACCTGGGGGCTGCGGGCTTTCCTGCTGCCTTCAGCCTCGACACCACCCTTTCCCACTTGGCGCCCTATCAGGCACAAAAATGGCCATACGGCTGGAGATGGGTCCCCCGCCCAAAGAGCCAGCAGGGAAAACTATGCCTTGTTCTAAAGCTCTTTGGGAACCGCTTGCGTAGCCCCACAGACCTGGGGGCTGCGGGCTTTGCTGCTGCCTTCAGCCTCAAAGCCACCCTTTCCCACTTGGCGCCGCGCCAGGCACAAAAATGGCCTATGGCTGGAGATGGGTCCCCCGCCCAAAGAGCCAGCAGGGAAAACTATGCCTTGTTCTAAAGCTCTTTGGGAACGGCTTGCTTGGCCCCACAGACCTGGGGGCTGCGGGCTTTCCTGCTGCCTTCAGCCTCAAAACCACCCTTTCCCACTACGCACCGCGCCAGGCACAAAAATGGCCATATGGCTGGAGATGGGTCCCCCGCCCAAAGAGCCAGCAGGGAAAACTATGCCTTGTTCTAAAGCTCTCTGGGAACCGCTTGCTTGGGCCCACAGACGTGGGGGCTGCGGGCTTTCATGCTGCCTTCAGCCTCAAAACCACCCTTTCCCACTTGGCGCCCTATCAGGCACAAAAATGGCCATACGGCTGGAGATGGGTCCCCCGCCCAAAGAGCCAGCAGGGAAAACTATGCCTTGTTCTAAAGCTCTTTGGGAACCGCTTGCGTAGCCCCACAGACCTGGGGGCTGCAGGCTTTCCTGCTGCCTTCAGACTCGACACCACCCTTTCCCACTTGGCGCCGCGCCAGGCACAAAAATGGCCATACGACTCGACATGTGTCCGCCGCCCAAAGAGCCAGCAGGGAAAACTATGCCTTGTTCTAAAGCTCTTTGGGAACCGCTTGCGTAGCCCCACAGACCTTAGGGCTGCAGGCTTTGCTGCTGCCTTCAGCCTCAAAACCACCCTTTCCCACTTGGCGCCGCGCCAGGCTCAAAAATGGCCATACGGCTGGAGATGGGTCCCCCGCCCAAAGAGCCAGCAGGGAAAACTATGCCTTGTTCTAAAGCTCTTTGGGAACCGCTTGCGTTGTCCCACAGACGTGGGGGCTGCGGGCTTTGCTGCTGCCTTCAGCCTCAAAGCCACGCTTTCCCACTTGGCGTCGCGTCAGGCACAAAAATGGCCATACGACTGGACATGTGTCCGCCGCCCAAAGAGCCAGCAGGGAAAACTCTGCCTTGTTCTAAAGCTCTTTGGGAACCGCTTGCGTAGCCCCACAGACCTTAGGGCTGCAGGCTTTGCTGCTGCCTTCAGCCTCAAAACCACCCTTTCCCACTTGGCGCCGCGCCAGGCTCAAAAATGGCCATACGGCTGGAGATGGGTCCCCCGCCCAAAGAGCCAGCAGGGAAAACTATGCCTTGTTCTAAAGCTCTTTGGGAACCGCTTGCGTAGCCCCACAGACCTGGGGGCTGCAGGCTTTGCTGCTGCCTTCAGCCTCAAAGCCACCCTTTCCCACTTGGCGTCGCGCTAGGCACAAAAATGGCCAGACAGCTGGAGATGGGTCCCCCGCCCAAGGAGCCAGCAGGGAAAACTATGCCTTGTTCTAAAGCTCTTTGGGAACCGCTTGCGTAGCCCCACAGACCTGGGGGCTGCGGGCTTTCCTGCTGCCTTCAGACTCAAAGCCACCCTTTCCCTCTTGGCGCCGCGCCAGGCACAAAAATGGCCATATGGCTGGAGATGGGTCCCCTGCCCAAAGAGCCAGCAGGGAAAACTATGCCTTGTTCTAAAGCTCTTTGGGAACCGCTTGCGTAGCCCCACAGACCTGGGGGCTGCGGGCTTTCCTGCTGCCTTCAGCCTCAAAACCACCCTTTCCCACTTGGCGCCGCGCCAGGCACAAAAATGGCCATACGGCTGGAGATGGGTCCCCCGCCCAAAGAGCCTGCAGGGAAAGCTTTGTCTACAGTCAGTCAAGGTCGACGTACTCAACACTGATAAGAAAGATCACATGTGTTCTTGTGGTGAGGGATATCAAGTGGAAATCCTTCTCGCGGAGTGATCAAGCGATTTAAACTTTTCATCATAATCCAAAGTCTAACATGCAAAACAATTGTCTAAGTAAAGCACAATACAGTGAGTATTAGTAAAACAACAACAGAGTGAAGCATCTTGTTATAAAGTCCTGTAACTGTCGGTGACCATCCAAAAAGAGGATCTCCCCATCTATGTCCTTCACCTCTCTTCACTCTTTCCAACGCTTTGTGTATTTCTTCAACCTGATGATGGACGGTAATCAAAGTTGTCTGTCTATTTTCTTGGGCCTCTTTCAAGAGTCGCTTCAATTCATTGTGTTTTAGCAGCTTCTTCACCAGGGAGAGATTCATTCCGATAGGGGCAGGCAACAATCTCGAATCAACGTATAATTAGGTTGTAGCAATTGAAAAGACGTAACAGGAGCTTAATAATTGAAGTCGCATCCCGTAACTTTGTGTTAGTAAAGTTCAAACACAAAGATTTGAGTGATTACTATGTCATCTCTGAATACAAGACTACAGGGAGACCTCATGCTAACGCACCCTTTCCCAATATAGTCAAGCACAGTCTCTGGGGTTTCATCGGGATGTGTGTCAAAGTGACAAACATTCTGGTTGGTGTCAAGACAAAGGTCTTGTGCTTTGAGAGTATTACTCTCACAAATGAATCCTTGTTGGTCTCGTGAAACGCATGCGTCAACATCAGCAGTTTGCCATTTAGTCTCATTTTGTCGTGCCCAACCTCTGTGCTGTGTTGGATAGAGTAGAGCTCCTTGGTGATTCAACCCCAGTGCGATGATTGGGTATGTGGTGTATACGGAGGCATTGCGTATCGTTAAGACAAAAGCTGTGGCTTTGCTCTCAGTGGGATCGTAGGTGAAATTAACCAGATACCACCTGGACTGAAATTTTTTCTCAAATTCAATTGCGTTATCCCATATTACTTTTCGAATTTCGGTGGGCAAGGTGCCTTCTTTACCTTCCCTTATGATTGCGGCTGTCATAGATTGCATCCACAATTGGGCTTGGATACAACTAAGAGCCAAGGAAACATTGGTTTGAGTTGTACCAAGTGCATCTGTGATCAGCTGATGGTCTTTTTCACCCGTTTCTTCCCATTGAGGCAATATATTCTATAAAAGCCGTTGGTGGTTTCCCAATGCTAATAGAGAGGACCGTAGGGGATGTCTTAATTTGTCCAGATCAGTAGCGGTTGTGACTAGTTTGTTGGCAAGTATCTCAGCATCTATACTATTCAAGACTCCCAGGCCTGTTCCTAAGATACCAGTCGCATCCCTCTTCCGTCCGTGTGAAGTGGCAAGAGTTCGTTTGCGTAACCATGCTGACCATTCTGCATAAGATGTACTCAGGAATGGTGAGCAGGTGGGTTTGATCGCAGAGATTTTAATCTGCATTGACAATTCTGCTCGTTTGAGGGAATATGTGGGATTAAACAGTACCTGTTGTTGACCTGTGTGTGTTTAATAACGTAAGGGCCAATGTTGAAAATGTAAGGAGTTAGTCTAATGGAGGGCTTAGAAAAGAGAGAGGTGGTTTTTTTTTTTTTCTCTTAGAAGAGAGAGCCTTTGAGAGTTTGTGGGGTGTAGGTTCTGGATTCATTTCAGCAAGTTCAGGTGTATTTGAGTCAATCATAAATTCAAATAACAATTCTGTGCCCTTGTAGCCCCAAATACAGTACACTACTGTAGGTTTGATGAAAGTGAAATTGTGCCAGCAATCTGAATTTGGCTCCATAATTTTGTAACAATCAGTGTTGTATTTGTCCGCTTTGGTAGAGTCTACATAGATGGTTTTAATTACAGTTGGCCTGTGGTGATTAGACCCGTTGATAAATCGGCAACCAATGTGTGTTCTTGTGGAATAATTACTAAATTGGCCAAGAATACAAAAATACAGCATTGTTCACACATTAAGGAAAGTCATAAAATCAAGAGGCTTCTGAGGTAGAATACAGCCGCAGCTAGCACACGAAGAATGCAACAGCTGTGATTCCCTCTACAAGGTTGTTTGCGAAACTACACAAGGGATGGAACGGAACGCGCTTGTTCCGTGGCCTTCCCTTGTGACGAATAGCAGATATGGGGACGAGATGGTACTACGGAACTGATAAGCGGCTTACACGCCACCCGAGCCAACATTTCGTCAAATGTTGATGAAATGCTGTCCTTTTGTGCGAACTTTGCTCACCACAATGTATCAAAACACACCTCCATCCCGGAGGCTATCCGCCCCCGAGGTGTGAACACTCCTCCTTGAGTACATTAATCATAATAAAAGTACATATGACTAAAGTCACTCAAACTCCACTTTGAAGTTAAAAAAATAATATAAAAATAGCCCAAGAGAGGGGGGATGTCTGGGAAGACACCATCGCGAAGAATCCCACCGCTGTTTTCTGGGATCAGTCGACGGGCTGAGCCTTTCTTCCCCCCATAAGGACGCCTTTGGGTAAGACTTTGATTACACCGAGTGCTTTCTCGGGGACTCTAGAAATTTCTCTAGAGAATCTCTACCCTACATTTATAGCCAGGCTGTATCGTTTATAATTTTGTCACGCGTTTGTCTATTTAACAATGTCTTTATTTGCACGTGCTTTGCAGACAGTGTATTTATCACCGGCAATCCTAAAGAACCTGTATATCTGTTGTTTAAATAAACTGCACTGTTTCAGTAGCTAGTCGTTTCGCTTTCTCACTGAACGCGACCAAAACTTGAGAGAGGCTGTGCTGGTTCAGGAGCACGACTAGACTGAAGGTGCAGCCCACTATTAGTGTCTCCAAATCGTAATAGTTTAACACATAGTAAACGCGATTGGCCTGATAGTGCTGAATTGGGCATCACTCAGAATTGAAACCCAGCCGCACCTGGCCTCCCACCTCGGTGAGGAGTGTTAGAACGCAAGGGGGTTTATCTTCTGCCAAAACCGCTTGGCCCCGTTTCACGCAACAGAATTTGGCGTAGTCGGCAGGATTGCCATGGATAAACTGCTGCAAAAATATGATTGTGCCCCTTCCCAGGCTGGGAAGGAGTGGGCCCAAAAATTTTGGAAGGATGAAGAGAAAGTGGTGGAACGTATTGAAGAGCGTCGGGTTTCACAGAAGCTCAGAGCGGGGAAAGGCAAGGGTGTGATTTGTGCTGTGTTAGGCGCCTGTTTATCTTGTGCACAACAAGAAGCTAGAGAAACCCCCGCTCCTAATCTGATTTCAGCTGTAGAATATGCAACCCTGAAATCGGAGAATGAGGTGCTGAAGTCATCATTAGCCTTGCAAAAGGAGACAGGAGAAAGATTAAGAACTCAAGTCGATAAGCTTGTGAGTGAGAATGAATGTTTAGGAAACCGGAATGCTCAACTTGGGAGTGAAAATCGCCAACTTAAAATGTTATTGAAAGGGTGACCGGGCTCTTAGATAAAATGCAGCCCTCGACCCAGGTCCAACAGATTCGTAAGTTAATGTGTTATCCAAATTCCGGAACCCAGACCGGAGATTTTTTTGTCTAATAGTGAGGATGACGAAGAAGATGAGGAGGAAAGGACTTTTACTTTGAAATCCCAAGTTTTTCCTTTACGTCCTCTGGTTAAAACTGAAACTGCAGTTGATGATGGTGATGAAATTCACACCACTGTGCGTACCGTTCCATGGACACCAACCGAGTTAACAAAAATAAGGGAGAAATATTCGAGGCGACCAGAAGAGTCAGCTGTTGAGTACGTGTGGCGAGTTTCTTCTGAAGGGGGGGGCAGAATTATGCTGAGTGAGGAAGAAGCAGGAGACTCTTGGGGACCAGGAGTGTTTTTAACCACTATGCCTGGGGATCATAATTATTCCCTAACCGCTCGAGCAGCCTATTGGGCAAGGGGTATGGATCCGCGAGAGAGGGGGGAGCCGTTAGAGATTAGAGCTACAGGCTACTCTGATCTGTTTGCGGCTGTACGGAAAGCAGCTTGTCTGCAAGCCATGTATGACAGAGAGGAATTTCGGAAATCCCCAATGTCAGCCCCTATCGACCCGGATCGATTAGCCCCTCTCATCCGTGGTCTTCCCGGTTGCCTGAAACCGTTCCTTGTTCGCACTCAAGATCGTATACGGGATGCTCGGGGTGCTCATGGGCGGGGCCGTCGTCACTACATGCCCACCTGGAATGTACAGGAAATAGATCAATATGGGCGCCGAATGGGCTGGGCCAGCCAAACTAGTGAGAAATCCTCCGAACACCCGCGAAAGGTTCGCCAAGTCCAAACTCACACTCAAAACCCTAAATCAGAGGGAAGGTTTAAGCCAGATAAGGACCGGAATGAGTTGTGGCGTAAAGCCCTACAATTAGGGGTGCCCCGACAATTCTTGCACGGTGACCCTACGGGAGATCTCCGTACGCTAGTCCAATCTCTACCTAGAAAGAATAATGCGGCTGGGGAGAAAAGTCTAACGAGAGAATCCCCAAGCCGTGAGAAAACTGTGCCTTCTGCACCGGAACATAACTTGATTGATTTGACAGAGTCCCAGCCACAACACTCCTATCCCCGGGGAGGGCACTGAGCAACCCTGTCGGGCAGGTACTAGCAATCCAATGGCGCTCTCATAAAGACTCCGAACCTGTTATTGTCATTCCTGTTGGACCCCGGAAGATATTGGTAAATTTTATTATTGATACCGGAGCCCAAATGTCTGCAATCACTAACGAAACGGCACAACTTCTAGGTATAAATCCCACCCGACGCAGAGTCAACTTCACAGGAATTGATGGTGTGGTAAAAACATGCCCCACTGCAAAAATTAACCTCTGGTTGCCGGGAGAGCAGCGAATGACTAGGGCAGAAGTGTTAGTGGGTGCCTCACGTAGACCCGACTCAAAGTGTCAGGGACCCGCACAGGAAGTTAAATTCCTGGGGGTCTGGTGGATTAAGGGAGCTGCTTCTGTCCCTCAGGATACCCTGAAAAAATAGAACATGGACAGAATCCTTCCAGCACGAAGGAGTTACAGCAGGTCCTGGGAACTTTAAGTTATTGGCGTAAACACATCCCTGGCTTTTCCATCATTGCTCGCCCCCTTCATAGCTTGGCAAAAAAGGGTAAATCCTGGGTGTGGACTGAACAACACACTAATGCTCTGCAATTACTAATAAAGGAGCTAAGGTTATTCCAACAACTTGGCCCCATACATCCAACTGACCCTGTCCATGTAGAATGGGGGCTCAGTGAACATGGTTCCCGTTGTAATTTATGGCAGAAGGGACCAGCAGGACCGGAGAGACCATTAGAATTTTGCTCCCACTCCTTCAATGATACTGAATGCAGCTATTCAGACCTGGAGAAGGGTTTACTGTCCCTGGTGCGAGCGTTGCAACGAGCAGAGCAGATAAGAAGAGAACAGAGTGTGATCTTTCCTGGGACCTTTTCGCCTCCCAGATGTGGTCCTTAAAGGGACACCACCACCAGCTGGCATTGCGCAGAGAGCTACAGTTCGAAAGTGGTATGCTTATTTAGAAGGCATTAATGAAATCAAGCCAGTCTCTGAAGGCAGTGTTAAAGTATCCAAGGCTACTTCACAAGGATACCAAAGGATATAGATGGTGCCCTATTGTTCCAATCCCCACCAAACAGACCATCTTCGATCCAAGAAGCACCTCCTTTGAGGGACAGCAGTGATCTTAGAGGAGTGTGGTTTACTGGTGCGTCATCTCACCGTTAAAAAAATAAGTGCAAATATAAGGCCGTAGCACTGGAAGTAACAACGGGAGAAAGAGCAATTGAAATAGGGGAGGGTAGGGGAACTCAGAGCTGTCCTACTAGCTGCACAACATGGAGCCACCTCCTTTTACGCTGAGTCATATGCTGTTCTTAAAGGAGCCACTGAATGGCTAGGACACTGGGCAGCCAACGATTGGCAGGTGAATAGAGTCCCAGTTTGGGAGACAGATAATTGGAAGCAACTGTTGGAAATAGGAGGACAGAGACCATTGCACGTTGCTTGGGTAAAAGGCCACGATCGTTCAAACTCGATCACTGCTCAGTTCAACCAACAGGTAGATGGCCTCACGCGGCTGCAACAAATTGACATTGTAGATGATGGTCGGGAATGGGAACGCTTACTTGAATCGTTACATGTTAAACGTGGCCGCACAGGCCGTCCTGACCTGTATCGGGAAGGTGGGTGGCTTGTGTCAGTTAAGCTGTGCGAACAAATAGTAACTGCCTGTTCACAATGTCGCCTACGACTCAGCAAAGATCATCCGAGTAAGGCGCCTCCCTTACACATGCGGGACAAGAAAGCGTTGTGGCATTCATGGCAGCTTGATTATATTGGGCCCTTGAGATCATCAGGTGGGAAAAGATATGTCCTGGTAGGAGTGGAGATTATCTCCAGCCTCAGTATGGCCAGCAGTTTCAAACCAGCTACGAGGGACAACACAGTGAAAGGCCTAACAGGGTGGTTCAGCACACTTCCCCTTCCCGACGAAATCCAGAGTGATAACGTTTCACACTTTACGGCTTCGGTGGTACAAGATTGGGCCAAGGAAGAAGGGATTCGATGGGTATTTCATACTCCCTGTTATCCCCAGGCTAATGGCATTGTTGAACGCACCAATAGATTGGTTAAGCGTTTTGCAAAAAGTCATGAACCTGGTTGGCATTTGCGATTGGATGATGCCATCTATCAACTAAATAACAAATGGAGTGGAGACGGCTGTCCTAAAATGAAAGCTTTCTGTGTACCTGCCAATATTATCTCGCCAAAGGCTGCCAATGAACCGGGAAAATACCCCGGAAGATTTCACCCTGGACTACCTGTGTTAGTGAAAATGCCTCAAAATGGGACGGTGCCAATGGTGCTAGCTACTCCCAAAAATCCCTATGCATGGGAAGCCAAGGATTGTTCAGGGAAGATACACCGGATCAGCACCCGGTGGACCGCACCTTCTTTTTAACCCCGTCGGTCGAATAAGACCGAGCAGATTTTCTTTTCCTTTATGTCTTACAGGAACCTTGGATGAGCTGTACAGACGGATTGGCCTACGCTACCTTTGAATGTCTCCAGGGAATCCTGACATTGAACCTGGCAATAATACTACTTTTATGATGTATGGCTATTTGGAGGCCCAAATTCTAAAATGACGAATTGGCAGATGGAATTGATGCTATTCAGTTTCACCTTTTTATTCCCTGTTGTTTGTAGTCAAAGAGACCCAGAGTGGCCATGGTCTCAAGCCTTTCTCGTCTATAATACAAGACTACAGGGAGACCTCATGCTAACGCACCCTTTCCCAATATAGTCAAGCACAGTCTCTGGGGTTTCATCGGGATGTGTCTCAAAGTGACAAGCATTCTGGTTGGTGTCAAGACAAAGGTCTTGTGCTTTGAGAGTATTACTCTCACAAATGAATCCTTGTTGGTCTCGTGAAACGCATGCGTCAACATCAGCAGTTTGCCATTTAGTCTCATTTTGTCGTGCCCAACCTCTGTGCTGTGTTGGATAGAGTAGAGCTCCTTGATGATTCAACCCCAGTGCGATGATTGGGTATATGGTGGATACTGAGGCATTGCGTATCGTTAAGACAAAAGCTGTGGCTTTGCTCTCAGTGGGATCGTAGGTGAAATTAACCAGATACCACCAGGATTGAAATTTTCTCTCAAACTCAATTGCGTTATCCCATATTACTTTTCGAATTTCGGTGGGCAAGGTGCCTTCTTCACCTTCCCTTATGATTTATGAGTTTTTGCAAAACGCTTAACCAATCCGTTGGTGCATTCAACAATGCCATTAGCCTGAGGATAATAGGGAGTATGAAATACCCATCGAATCCCTTCTTCTTTGGCCCAATCTTGTACCACTGTAGCGGTAAAGTGTGAACCGTTATCACTTTGGATTTCCTCGGGAAGGGGAAGTGTGCTGAGCCACCCTTTTAGGCCTTTCACTGTGTTGTCCCCAGCAGCTGATTTGAAGCCAGTGGCCATACTGAGGCTGGAGATAATCTCCACTCCGACTAGGACATATCTTTTCCCACCTGATGATCTCAAGGGCCCAATATAATCAATCTGCCATGAATGCCACAACATTTTCTTGTCCCGCATGTGTAAGGGAGGCGCCTTACTCGGATGATCTTTGCTGAGTCGTAGGCGACATTGTGACCAGGCAGTTACTACTTGTTCGCACAGCTTAACCGACACAGGCCACCCCCGGGCTAGACCTTCCTGATACAGATCAGCACGGCCTGTATGGCCAGGCTTAATATGTAACCATTCCCGACCATCATCTACAGTGTCAATTTGTTGTAGCCGCGTGAGGCTATCTACCTGTTGGTTGAACTGAGCAGTGATCGAGTTTGAACGATCGTGGCCTTTTACCCAAGCAATGTGCAATGGTCTCTGTCCTCCTATTTCCAACAGTTGCTTCCAACTGTCTGTCTCCCAGATCGGGACTCTATTCACCTGCCAATCATTGGCTGCCCAGTGTCCTAGCCATTCAGTGGCTCCTTTAAAAACAGCATATGAGTCAGTGTAAATGTAAGTAGCTCCATGTTGTGCAGCTAGTAGGACGGCTCTGAGTTCCCCTACTTGTGCCCTACCTTCTCCTGTTTCAATTGCTCTTTCCCCCGTTGCTACTTCCAGTGCTACGGCCTTGTATTTCCACTTACTGTTCTCACGGTGAGATGACACACCAGTAAACCACACTCCTGTAAGATCACTGCCTGCTTTCAGAGGAGGTGCTTCTTGGATTGGAGATGGTCTGTTTGGTGGGGATTGGAACAATAGGGCACCATCTCTATCCTTCTGGAGCATGGATACTTTGATACTACCTTCAGAGACTGGCATGATATCATTAATGCCTTCTAAATAAGCATACCACTTTCGAACTGTGGGTTTCTGGGCAATGCCAGCTGGCGGTGCTGTCCCTTTACGGACCACATCTAGGAGTCGAAAAGGGCCCCGAACAATCACGCTCTGTTCTCTCCTTATCTGCTCTGCTCGTTGCAATGCTCGCACCAGGGACAGTAAACCCTTCTCCAGGTCTGAATAGCTGCTCTCAGTATCATTAAAGGCGTGAGAGCTAAATTCTAATGGTCTCTCCGGTCCTGCTGGTCCCTTCTGGCATAAATTACAACGGGAACCATGTTCACTGAGCCCCCATTCTACATGGACAGGGTCAGTTGGATGTATGGGGCCAAGTTGTTGGAATAACCTTAGCTCTTTTATTAGCAATTCTAGTGCATTAGTGTGTTGTTCAGTCGACTCCCAGGATTTACCTTTTTTGAGCAAACAATAAAGGGGGCGAGCAATGATGGAAAAGCCAGGGATGTGTTTACGCTAATAACTTAAAGTTCCCAGGACTTGCTGTAACTCCTTCGTGCTGGAAGGATTCTGTCCATGTTCTATTTTTTCAGGGTATCCTGAGGGACAGAAGCAGCTCCCTTAATCCACCAGACCCCCAGGAATTTAACTTCCTGTGCGGGTCCCTGACACTTTGAGTCGGGAATTTCCAATCCCAAATCTGATAATGTTTTTCGGATGTTTTCCATCATGTCTTGTACACTTTCTTGGTTCTCTCCCCTATTAAGATGTCATCAATAATATATTGGTATACTGTACATCCCTGTGAAACAGGAATCTCTGATAGCACTTTAGCCAAAGCATTATGGGCAATAGTGGGGGAATGTTTGTATCCTTGCGGAAAGCGGTTAAAGGTATATTGGACTCCTTTCCATGTGAATGCAAACTGCGCTTTGTCCTGCTCAAGGAGGAGAATCATAAAAAAATATGTCTTTAAAATCTAAGGCAACCCTGCAAGGATGGGCAGCTCCTTTTATCATTGTCACAATTTCCGCGATATTCGGAACAGCAGCGGTCAGAGGTGCAGTGTTGGCGTTTAATTTTCCGTAATCTACTGTGAAACGCCATTGCCTTTTTGGTTTCTTTACTGGCCACACCGGTGAAAAATAAGGCGAGTGAATCCTCTTAATGATGTCCCTTTTTTCTAAATTTGATACCAATCTGGCTGCTCCTGCAACAGCAGTTGCAGGCAGTGGATACTACACGACAGCAGAGATTTTAGAGGGAGGGAAAAGTATGGAAGTTTCCAATAGACTCAATTTCACTGTGTCTATTACTTTTTCAAATCCTGCAAAACTTCACACTGTGGAGACATCATTAAGAAAAGGCATTAAGAAACCCTCGGACGGCAGGCTTTCGTGACGCCTTCAGCCTCAAAACAACCCTTTCCCACTTGGCGCCGCGCCAGGCACAAAAATGGCCATACGGCTGGAGATGGGTCCCCCGCCCAAAGAGCCAGCAGTGAAAACTATGCCTTGTTCTAAAGCTCTTTGTGATCCGCTTGTGTAGCCCCACAGACCTGGGGGCTGCAGGCTTTCCTGCTGCCTTCAGCCTCAAAACCATCCTATGCCACTACGCACCGCGCCAGGCACAAAAATAGCAATACGGCTGGAGATGGGTCCCCCGCCCAAAGAGCCAGCAGGGAAAATTATGCCTTGTTCTAAAGCTCTTTGGGAACCGCTTGCGTAGCCCCACACACCTGGGGGCTGCAGGCTTTCCTGCTGCCTTCAGCCTCGACAGCACCCTTTCCCACTTGGCTTCGCGCCAGGCACAAAAATGGCCTATGGCTGGAGATGGGTCCCATGCCCTAAGAGCCAGCTGGGAAAACTATGCCTTGTTCTAAAGCTCTTTGGGAACCGCTTGCGTAGCACCACAAACCTGGGGGCTGCAGGCTTTGCTCCTGCCTTCAGCCTCAAAGCCACCCTTTCCCACCTGGCGCCGCGCCAGGCTCAAAAATGGCCATACGGCTGGAGATGGGTCCCCCGCCCAGAGAGCCAGCAGGGAAAACTATGCCTTGTTCTAAAGCTCTTTGGGAACCGCTTGCGTAGCCCCACAGACCTGGGGGCTGCGGGCTTTCCTGCTGCCTTCAGCCTCGACACCACCCTTTCCCACTTGGCGCCCTATCAAGCACAAAAATGGCCTATGGCTGGAGATGGGTCCCATGCCCAAAGAGCCAGCAGGGAAAACTATGCCTTGTTCTAAAGCTCTTTGGGAACCGCTTGCGTAGCCCCACAGACCTGGGGGCTGCGGGCTTTCCTGCTGCCTTCAGCCTCAAAACCACCCTTTCCCACTTGGCCCCCGGCCAGGCACAAAAATGGCCATACGGCTGGAGATGGGTCCCCCGCCCAAAGAGCCAGCAGGGAAAATTATGCCTTGTTTTAAAGCTCTTTGGGAACCGCTTGCGTAGACCTACAGACCTGGGGGCTGCGGGCTTTCCTGCTGCATTCAAGCCTCAAAGCCACCCTTTCCCACTGGGCGCCGGGCCAGGCACAAAAATGGCCTGTGGCTGGAGATGGGTCCCCCGCCCAAAGAGACAGCAGGGAAAACTATGCCTTGTTCTAAAGCTCTTTGGGAACCGCTTGCTTGGCCCCACAGACCTGGGGGCTGCAGGCTTTGCTGCTGCCTTCAGCCTCAAAGCCACCCTTTCCCACTTGGCGCCCTATCAAGCACAAAAATGGCCTATGGCTGGAGCTGGGTCCCATGCCCAAAGAGCCAGCAGGGAAAACTATGCCTTGTTCTAAAGCTCTTTGGGAACCGCTTGCTTGGCCCCACAGACCTGGGGGCTGCGGGCTTTCCTGCTGCCTTCAGCCTCGACACCACCCTTTCCCACTTGGCGCCCTATCAGGCACAAAAATGGCCATACGGCTGGAGATGGGTCCCCCGCCCAAAGAGCCAGCAGGGAAAACTATGCCTTGTTCTAAAGCTCTTTGGGAACCGCTTGCGTAGCCCCACAGACCTGGGGGCTGCGGGCTTTGCTGCTGCCTTCAGCCTCGACACCACCCTTTCCCACTTGGCACTGCTCCAGGCACAAAAATGGCCATACGGCTGGAGATGGGTCCCCCGCCCAGAGAGCCAGCAGGGAAAACTATGCCTTGTTCTAAAGCTCTTTGGGAACCGCTTGCGTAGCCCCACAGACCTGGGGGCTGCGGGCTTTCCTGCTGCCTTCAGCCTCAAAGCCACCCTTTCCCTCTTGGCGCCGCGCCAGGCACAAAAATGGCCATACGGCTGGAGATGGGTCCCCCGCCCAAAGAGCCAGCAGGGAAAACTATGCCTTGTTCTAAAGCTCTTTGGGAACCGCTTGCGTAGCCCCACAGACCTGGGGCTGCAGGGTTTGTGCTGCCTTCAGCGTCAAAGCCACCCTTTCCCACTTGGCGCTGCGCCATGCACAAAAATGGCCGTACGGCTGGAGATGGGTCCCCCGCCCAAAGAGCCAGCAGGGAAAACTATGCCTTGTTCTAAAGCTCTTTGGGAACCGCTTGCGTAGCCGCACAGACCTGGGGGCTGCGGGCTTTCCTGCTGCCTTCAGCCTCAAAGCCACCCTTTCCCACTTGGCGCCGGGCCAGGCGCAAAAATGGCCATACGGCTGGAGATGGGTCCCCCGCCCAAAGAGCCAGCAGGGAAAACTATGCCTTGTTCTAAAGCTCTTTGTGATCCGCCTGTGTAGCCGCACAGACCTGGGGGCTGCAGGCTTTCCTGCTGCCTTCAGCCTCAAAACCATCCTATGCCACTACGCACCGCGCCAGGCACAAAAATAGCCATACGGCTGGAGATGGGTCCCCCACCCAAAGAGCCAGCAGGGAAAATTATGCCTTGTTCTAAAGCTCTTTGGGAACCGCTTGCGTAGCCCCACACACCTGGGGGCTGCAGGCTTTCCTGCTGCCTTCAGCCTCGACAGCACCCTTTCCCACTTGGCTTCGCGCCAGGCACAAAAATGGCCAATGGCTGGAGATGGGTCCCATGCCCTAAGAGCCAGCTGGGAAAACTATGCCTTGTTCTAAAGCTCTTTGGGAACCGCTTGCGTAGCACCACAAACCTGGGGGCTGCAGGCTTTGCTCCTGCATTCAGCCTCAAAGCCACCCTTTCCCACCTGGCGCCGCGCCAGGCTCAAAAATGGCCATACGGCTGGAGATGGGTCCCCCGCCCAGAGAGCCAGCAGGGAAAACTATGCCTTGTTCTAAAGCTCTTTGGGAACCGCTTGCGTAGCCCCACAGACCTGGGGGCTGCGGGCTTTCCTGCTGCCTTCAGCCTCGACACCACCCTTTCCCACTTGGCGCCCTATCAAGCACAAAAATGGCCTATGGGTGGAGATGGGTCCCATGCCCAAAGAGCCAGCAGGGAAAACTATGCCTTGTTCTAAAGCTCTTTGGGAACCGCTTGCGTAGCCCCACACACCTGGGGGCTGCGGGCTTTCCTGCTGCCTTCAGCCTCAAAACCACCCTTTCCCACTTGGCCCCCGGCCAGGCACAAAAATGGCCATACGGCTGGAGATGGGTCCCCCGCCCAAAGAGCCAGCAGGGAAAATTATGCCTTGTTTTAAAGCTCTTTGGGAACCGCTTGCGTAGCCCTACAGACCTGGGGGCTGCGGGCTTTCCTGCTGCATTCAAGCCTCAACGCCACCCTTTCCCACTGGGCGCCGGGCCAGGCACAAAAATGGCCTGTGGCTGGAGATGGGTCCCCCGCCCAAAGAGCCAGCAGGGAAAACTATGCCTTGTTCTAAAGCTCTTTGGGAACCGCTTGCTTGGCCCCACAGACCTGGGGGCTGCAGGCTTTGCTGCTGCCTTCAGCCTCAAAGCCACCCTTTCCCACTTGGCGCCCTATCAAGCACAAAAATGGCCTATGGCTGGAGATGGGTCCCATGCCCAAAGAGCCAGCAGGGAAAACTATGCCTTGTTCTAAAGCTCTTTGGGAACCGCTTGCGTAGCCCCACAGACCTGGGGGCTGCGGGCTTTCCTGCTGCCTTCAGCCTCGACACCACCCTTTCCCACTTGGCGCCGCGCCAGGCACAAAAATGGCCATACGGCTGGAGATGGGTCCCCCGCCCAAAGAGCCAGCAGGGAAAACTATGCCTTGTTCTAAAGCTCTTTGGGAACCGCTTGCGTAGCCCCACAGACCTGGGGGCTGCGGGCTTTCCTGCTGCCTTCACCCTCAAAACCACCCTTTCCCACTTGGCACTGCTCCAGGCTCAAAAATGGCCATACGGCTGGAGATGGGTCCCCCGCCCAGAGAGCCAGCAGGGAAAACTATGCCTTGTTCTAAAGCTCTTTGGGAACCGCTTGCGTAGCCCCACAGACCTGGGGGCTGCGGGCTTTGCTGCTGCCTTCAGCCTCGACACCACCCTTTCCCACTTGGCGCCGGGCCAGGCACAAAAATGGCCATATGGCTGGAGATGGGTCCCATGCCCAAAGAGCCAGCAGGGAAAACTATGCCTTGTTCTAAAGCTCTTTGGGAACCGCTTGCGTAGCCCCACAGACCTGGGGGCTGCGGGCTTTGCTGCTGCCTTCAGCCTCGACACCACCCTTTCCCACTTGGCGCCGCGCCAGGCACAAAAATGGCCATACGGCTGGAGATGGGTCCCCCGCCCAAAGAGCCAGCAGGGAAAACTATGCCTTGTTCTAAAGCTCTTTGGGAACCGCTTGCGTAGCCCCACAGACCTGGGGGCTGCAGTCTTTGCTGCTGCCTTCAGCGTCAAAACCACCCTTTCCCACTACGCACCGCGCCAGGCACAAAAATGGCCATACGGCTGGAGATGGGTCCCCCACCCAAAGAGCCAGCAGGGAAAATTATGCCTTGTTCTAAAGCTCTTTGGGAACCGCTTGCGTAGCCCCACAGACCTGGGGGCTGCGGGCTTTCCTGCTGCCTTCAGCCTCGACACCACCCTTTCCCACTTGGCGCCCTATCAAGCACAAAAATGGCCTATGGCTGGAGATGGGTCCCATGCCCAAAGAGCCAGCAGGGAAAACTATGCCTTGATCTAAAGCTCTTTGGGAACCGCTTGCGTAGCCCCACACACGTGGGGGCTGCGGGCTTTCCTGCTGCCTTCAGCCTCAAAACCACCCTTTCCCACTTGGCCCCCGGCCAGGCACAAAAATGGCCATACGGCTGGAGATGGGTCCCCCGCCCAAAGAGCCAGCAGGGAAAACTATGCCTTGTTCTAAAGCTCTTTGGGAACCGCTTGCGTAGCCGCACAGACCTGGGGGCTGCGGGCTTTCCTGCTGCCTTCAGCCTCGACACCACCCTTTCCCACTTGGCACTGCTCCAGGCTCAAAAATGGCCATACGGCTGGAGATGGGTCCCCCGCCCAAAGAGCCAGCAGGGAAAACTATGCCTTGTTCTAAAGCTCTTTGGGAACCGCTTGCGTAGCCCCACAGACCTGGGGGCTGCGGGCTTTCCTGCTGCCTTCAGCCTCAAAGCCACCTTTTCGCACTTGGGGCTTCGCCAGGCACAAAAATGGCCATATGGCTGGAGATGGGTCCCCCGCCCAAAGAGCGAGCAGGGAAAACTATGCCTTGTTCTAAAGCTCTTTGGGAACCGCTTGCGTAGCCCCACAGACCTGGGGGCTGCGGGCTTTCCTGCTGCCTTCAGCCTCAAAGCCACACTTTCCCACTTGGCGCCGGGTCAGGGACAAAAATGGCCATACGGCTGGAGATGGGTCCCATGCCCAAAGAGCCAGCAGGGAAAACTATGCCTTGTTCTAAAGCTCTTTGGGAACCGCTTGCTTGGCCCCACAGACCTGGGGGCTGCAGGCTTTGCTGCTGCCTTCAGCCTCAAAGCCACCCTTACCCACTTGGCGCCGCGCCAGGCACAAAAATGGCCATACGGCTGGAGATGGTTCCCCCGCCCTAAGAGCCAGCAGGGAAAACTATGCCTTGTTCTAAAGCTCTTTGGGAACCGCTTGCGTAACCCCACAGACCTGGGGGCTGCGGGCTTTCCTGCTGCCTTCAGCCTCAAAACCACCTTTTCCCACTACGCACCGCGCCAGGCACAAAAATGGCCATACGGCTGGAGATGGGTCCCCCGCCCAAAGAGCCAGCAGGGAAAACTATGCCTTGTTCTAAAGCTCTTTGGGAACCGCTTGCGTAGCCGCACAGACCTGGAGGTTGCGGGCTTTCCTGCTGCCTTCAGCCTCAAAACCACCCTATGCCACTACGCACCGCGTCAGGCACAAAAATAGCCATACGGCTGGAGATGGGTCCCCCACCCAAAGAGCCAGCAGGGAAAACTATGCCTTGTTCTAAAGCTCTTTGGGAACCGCTTGCGTAGCCCCACAGACCTGGGGGCTGCAGGCTTTCCTGCTGTCTTCAGCCTCAAAGCCACCCTTTCCCACTTGGCGCCCTATCAGGCACAAAAATGGCCTATGGGTGGAGATGGGTCCCATGCCCAAAGAGCCAGCAGGGAAAACTATGCCTTGTTCTAAAGCTCTTTGGGAACCGCTTGCGTAGCCCCACAGACCTGGGGGCTGCGGGCTTTCCTGCTGCCTTCAGCCTCGATACCACCATTTCCCACTTGGCGCTGCGCCATGCACAAAAATGGCCATACGGCTGGAGATGGGTCCCCCGCCCAAAGAGCCAGCAGGGAAAACTATGCCTTGTTCTAAAGCTCTTTGGGAACCGCTTGCGTAGCCCCACAGACCTGGGGGCTGCGGGCTTTCCTGCTGCCTTTAGCCTCGACACCACCCTTTCCCTCTTGGCGCCGCGCCAGGCACAAAAATGGCCGTACGGCTGGAGATGGGTCCCCCGCCCAAAGAGCCAGCAGGGAAAACTATGCCTTGTTCTAAAGCTCTTTGGGAACCGCTTGCGTAGCCCCACAGACCTTGGGGCTGCGGGCTTTCCTGCTGCCTTCAGCCTCGACAGAACCCTTTCCCACTTGGCTTCGCGCCAGGCACAAAAATGGCCTATGGCTGGAGATGGGTCCCATGCCCTAAGAGCCAGCAGGGAAAACTATGCCTTGTTCTAAAGCTCTTTGGGAACCGCTTGCATAGCCCCACAGACCTGGGGGCTGCGGGCTTTCCTGCTGTCTTCAGCCTCAAAGCAACCCTTTCCCACTTGGCGCCCTATCAAGCACAAAAATGGCCTATGGCTGGAGATGGGTCCCATGCCCAAAGAGCCAGCAGGGAAAACTATGCCTTGTTCTAAAGCTCTTTGGGAACCGCTTGCTTGCCCCACAGACCTGGGGGCTGCGGGCTTTCCTGCTGCCTTCAGCCTCGACACCACCCTTTCCCACTTGGCGCCGCGCCAGGCACAAAAATGGCCATACGGCTGGAGATGGGTCCCCCGCCCAAAGAGCCAGCAGGGAAAACTATGCCTTGTTCTAATGCTCTTTGGGAACCGCTTGCGTAGCCCCACAGACCTGGGGGCTGCGGGCTTTCCTGCTGCCTTCACCCTCAAAACCACCCTTTCCCACTTGGCACTGCTCCAGGCTCAAAAATGGCCATACGGCTGGAGATGGGTCCCATGCCCAAAGAGCCAGCAGGGAAAACTATGCCTTGTTCTAAAGCTCTTTGGGAACCGCTTGCGTAGCCCCACAGACCTGGGGGCTGCGGGCTTTCCTGCTGCCTTCAGCCTCAAAGCCACCCTTTCCCACTTGGCGCCGGGCCAGGCACAAAAATGGCCATACGGCTGGAGATGGGTCCCCCGCCCAAAGAGCCAGCAGGGAAAGCTATGCCTTGTTCTAAAGCTCTTTGGGAACCGCTTGCTTGGCCCCACAGACCTGGGGGCTGCAGTCTTTGCTGCTGCCTTCAGCCTCAACACCACCCTTTCCCACTTAGCGCCGGGCCAGGGACAAAAATGGCCATACGGCTGGAGATGGGTCCCCTGCCCAAAGAGCCAGCAGGGAAAACTATGCCTTGTTCTAAAGCTCTTTGGGAACCGCTTGCGTAGCCCCACAGACCTGGGGGCTGCGGGCTTTCCTGCTGCCTTCAGCGTCAAAACCACCCTTTCCCACTACGCACCGCGCCAGGCACAAAAATGGCCATACGGCTGGAGATGGGTCCCCCGCCCAAAGAGCCAGCAGGGAAAACTATGCCTTGTTCTAAAGCTCTTTGGGAACCGCTTGCTTGGCCCCACAGACGTGGGGGCTGCGGGCTTTCCTGCTGCCTTCAGCCTCAAAACCACCCTATGCCACTACGCACCGCGTCAGGCACAAAAATAGCCATACGGCTGGAGATGGGTCCCCCACCCAAAGAGCCAGCAGGGAAAACTATGCCTTGTTCTAAAGCTCTTTGGGAACTGCTTGCGTAGCCCCACAGACCTGGGGGCTGCAGGCTTTCCTGCTGTCTTTAGCCTCAAAGCCACCCTTTCTCACTTGGCGCCCTATCAGGCACAAAAATGGCCTATGGGTGGAGATGGGTCCCATGCCCAAAGAGCCAGCAGGGAAAACTATGCCTTGTTCTAAAGCTCTTTGGGAACCGCTTGCGTAGCCCCACAGACCTGGGGGCTGCGGGCTTTCCTGCTGCCTTCAGCCTCAAAGCCACCCTTTCCCACTTGGCGCTGCGCCATGCACAAAAATGGCCATACGGCTGGAGATGGGTCCCCCGCCCAAAGAGCCAGCAGGGAAAACTATGCCTTGTTCTAAAGCTCTTTGGGAACTGCTTGCGTAGCTCCACAGACCTGGGGGCTGCGGGCTTTCCTGCTGCCTTTAGCCTCGACACCACCCTTTCCCTCTTGGCGCCGCGCCAGGCACAAAAATGGCCATACGGCTGGAGATGGGTCCCCCGCCCAAAAAGCCAGCAGGGAAAATTATGCCTTGTTCTAAAGCTCTTTGGGAACCGCTTGCGTAGCCGCACAGACCTGGGGTCTGCGGGCTTTCCTGCTGCCTTCAGCCTCGACACCACCCTTTCCCACTTGGCGCCCTATCAAGCACAAAAATGGCCTATGGCTGGAGATGGGTCCCATGCCCAAAGAGCCAGCAGGGAAAACTATGCCTTGTTCTAAAGCTCTTTGGGAACCGCTTGCTTGGCCCCACAGACCTGGGGGCTGCGGGCTTTCCTGCTGCCTTCAGCCTCAAAACCACCCTTTCCCACTTGGCCCCCGGCCTGGCACAAAAATGGCCATACGGCTGGAGATGGGTCCCCCGCCCAAAGAGCCAGCAGGGAAAATTATGCCTTGTTCTAAAGCTCTTTGGGAACCGCTTGCGTAGCCCCACAGACCTGGGGGCTGCAGGCTTTGCTGCTGCCTTCAGCCTCAAAACCACCCTTTCCCACTTGGCGCTGCGCCAGGCACAAAAATGGCCATATGGCTGGAGATGGGTCCCCCGCCCAAAGAGCCAGCAGGGAAAAATATGCCTTGTTCTAAAGCTCTTTGGGAACCGCTTGCGTAGCCCCACAGACCTGGGGGCTGCGGGCTTTCCTGCTGCCTTCAAGCCTCAAAGCCACCCTTTCCCACTGGGCGCCGGGCCAGGCACAAAAATGGCCTATGGCTGGAGATGGGTCCCCCGCCCAAAGAGCCAGCAGGGAAAACTATGCCTTGTTCTAAAGCTCTTTGGGAACCGCTTGCGTAACCCCACAGACCTGGGGGCTGCGGGCTTTCCTGCTGCCTTCAGCCTCGACACCACCCTTTCCCACTTGGCACTGCTCCAGGCTCAAAAATGGCCATACGGCTGGAGATGGGTCCCCCGCCCAGAGAGCCAGCAGGGAAAACTATGCCTTGTTCTAAAGCTCTTTGGGAACCGCTTGCGTAGCCCCACAGACCTGGGGGCTGCGGGCTTTCCTGCTGCCTTCAGCCTCAAAGCCACCCTTTCCACTTGGCGCCGGGCCAGGGACAAAAATGGCCATACGGCTGGAGATGGGTCCCATGCCCAAAGAGCCAGCAGGGAAAACTATGCCTTGTTCTAAAGCTCTTTGGGAACCGCTTGCTTGGCCCCACAGACGTGGGGGCTGCAGGCTTTGCTGCTGCCTTCAGCCTCGACACCACCCTTACCCACTTGGCGCCGCGCCAGGCACAAAAATGGCCATACGGCTGGAGATGGGTCCCCCGCCCAAAGAGCCAGCAGGGAAAACTATGCCTTGTTCTAAAGCTCTTTGGGAACGGCTTGCGTAGCCCCACAGACCTGGGGGCTGCGGGCTTTCCTGCTGCCTTCAGCGTCAAAACCACCCTTTCCCACTACGCACCGCGCCAGGCACAAAAATTGCCATACGGCTGGAGATGGGTCCCCCGCCCAAAGAGCCAGCAGGGAAAACTATGCCTTGTTCTAAAGCTCTTTGGGAACTGCTTGCGTAGCTCCACAGACCTGGGGGCTGCGGGCTTTCCTGCTGCCTTTAGCCTCGACACCACCCTTTCCCTCTTGGCGCCGCGCCAGGCACAAAAATGGCCGTACGGCTGGAGATGGGTCCCCCGTCCGAAGAGCCAGCAGGGAAAATTATGCCTTGTTCTAAAGCTCTTTGGGAACCGCTTGCGTAGCCGCACAGACCTGGGGGCTGCGGGCTTTCCTGCTGCCTTCAGCCTCGACACCACCCTTTCCCACTTGGCGCCCTATCAAGCACAAAAATGGCCTATGGCTGGAGATGGGTCCCATGCCCAAAGAGCCAGCAGGGAAAACTATGCCTTGTTCTAAAGCTCTTTGGGAACCGCTTGCGTAGCCCCACACACGTGGGGGCTGCGGGCTTTCCTGCTGCCTTCAGCCTCAAAACCACCCTTTCCCACTTGGCCCCCGGCCAGGCACAAAAATGGCCATACGGCTGGAGATGGGTCCCCCGCCCAAAGAGCCAGCAGGGAAAATTATGCCTTGTTCTAAAGCTCTTTGGGAACCGCTTGCGTAGCCCCACAGACCTGGGGGCTGCGGGCTTTCCTGCTGCCTTTAGCCTCGACACCACCCTTTCCCTCTTGGCTCCGCGCCAGGCACAAAAATGGCCGTACGGCTGGAGATGGGTCCCCCGCCCAAAGAGCCAGCAGGGAAAACTATGCCTTGTTCTAAAGCTCTTTGGGAACCGCTTGCGTAGCCGCACAGACCTGGGGGCTGCGGGCTTTCCTGCTGCCTTCAGCCTCAAAGCCACCCTTTCCCACTTTGCGCCGCATCAGGCACAAAAATGGCCATACGGCTGGAGATGGGTCCCCCGCCCAAAGAGCCAGCAGGGAAAACTATGCCTTGTTCTAAAGCTCTTTGGGAACCGCTTGCGTAGCCCCACAGACCTGGGGGCTGCAGGCTTTCCTGCTGCCTTCAGCCTCAAAACCACCCTTTCCCACTACGCAACACGCCAGGCATAAAAATAGCCATACGACTGGAGATGGGTCCCCCGCCCAAAGAGCCAGCAGGGAAAACTATGCCTTGTTCTAAAGCTCTTTGGGAACCGCTTGCGTAGCCCCACAGACCTTGGGGCTGCGGGCTTTCCTGCTGCCTTCAGCCTCAAAGCCACCCTTTCCCACTTTGCGCCGCATCAGGCACAAAAATGGCCTATGGCTGGAGATGGGTCCCATGCCCTAAGAGCCAGCAGGGAAAACTATGCCTTGTTCTAAAGCTCTTTGGGAACCGCTTGCGTAGCACCACAGACCTGGGGGCTGCAGGCTTTGCTCCTGCCTTCAGCCTCAAAGCCACCCTTTCCCACCTGGCGCCGCGCCAGGCTCAAAAATGGCCATACGGCTGGAGATGGGTCCCCCGCCCAGAGAGCCAGCAGCGAAAACTATGCCTTGTTCTAAAGCTCTTTGGGAACCGCTTGCGTAGCCCCACAGACCTGGGGGCTGCGGGTTTTCCTGCTGTCTTCAGCCTCAAAGCAACCCTTTCCCACTTGGCGCCCTATCAAGCACAAAAATGGCCTATGGCTGGAGATGGGTCCCATGCCCAAAGAGCCAGCAGGGAAAACTATGCCTTGTTCTAAAGCTCTTTGGGAACCGCTTGCGTAGCCCCACAGACCTGGGGGCTGCGGGCTTTCCTGCTGCCTTCAGCCTCGACACCACCCTTTCCCACTTGGCGCCGCGCCAGGCACAAAAATGGCCATACGGCTGGAGATGGGTCCCCCGCCCAAAGAGCCAGCAGGGAAAACTATGCCTTGTTCTAAAGCTCTTTGGGAACTGCTTGCGTAGCTCCACAGACCTGGGGGCTGCGGGCTTTCCTGCTGCCTTTAGCCTCGACACCACCCTTTCCCTCTTGGCGCCGCGCCAGGCACAAAAATGGCCGTACGGCTGGAGATGGGTCCCCCGTCCGAAGAGCCAGCAGGGAAAATTATGCCTTGTTCTAAAGCTCTTTGGGAACCGCTTGCGTAGCCGCACAGACCTGGGGGCTGCGGGCTTTCCTGCTGCCTTCAGCCTCGACACCACCCTTTCCCACTTGGCGCCCTATCAAGCACAAAAATGGCCTATGGCTGGAGATGGGTCCCATGCCCAAAGAGCCAGCAGGGAAAACTATGCCTTGTTCTAAAGCTCTTTGGGAACCGCTTGCGTAGCCCCACACACGTGGGGGCTGCGGGCTTTCCTGCTGCCTTCAGCCTCAAAACCACCCTTTCCCACTTGGCCCCCGGCCAGGCACAAAAATGGCCATACGGCTGGAGATGGGTCCCCCGCCCAAAGAGCCAGCAGGGAAAATTATGCCTTGTTCTAAAGCTCTTTGGGAACCGCTTGCGTAGCCCCACAGACCTGGGGGCTGCGGGCTTTCCTGCTGCCTTTAGCCTCGACACCACCCTTTCCCTCTTGGCTCCGCGCCAGGCACAAAAATGGCCGTACGGCTGGAGATGGGTCCCCCGCCCAAAGAGCCAGCAGGGAAAACTATGCCTTGTTCTAAAGCTCTTTGGGAACCGCTTGCGTAGCCCCACAGACCTGGGGGCTGCGGGCTTTCCTGCTGCCTTCAGCCTCAAAGCCACCCTTTCCCACTTTGCGCCGCATCAGGCACAAAAATGGCCATACGGCTGGAGATGGGTCCCCCGCCCAAAGAGCCAGCAGGGAAAACTATGCCTTGTTCTAAAGCTCTTTGGGAACCGCTTGCGTAGCCCCACAGACCTGGGGGCTGCAGGCTTTCCTGCTGCCTTCAGCCTCAAAACCACCCTTTCCCACTACGCAACACGCCAGGCATAAAAATAGCCATACGACTGGAGATGGGTCCCCCGCCCAAAGAGCCAGCAGGGAAAACTATGCCTTGTTCTAAAGCTCTTTGGGAACCGCTTGCGTAGCCCCACAGACCTTGGGGCTGCGGGCTTTCCTGCTGCCTTCAGCCTCAAAGCCACCCTTTCCCACTTTGCGCCGCATCAGGCACAAAAATGGCCTATGGCTGGAGATGGGTCCCATGCCCTAAGAGCCAGCAGGGAAAACTATGCCTTGTTCTAAAGCTCTTTGGGAACCGCTTGCGTAGCACCACAGACCTGGGGGCTGCAGGCTTTGCTCCTGCCTTCAGCCTCAAAGCCACCCTTTCCCACCTGGCGCCGCGCCAGGCTCAAAAATGGCCATACGGCTGGAGATGGGTCCCCCGCCCAGAGAGCCAGCAGCGAAAACTATGCCTTGTTCTAAAGCTCTTTGGGAACCGCTTGCGTAGCCCCACAGACCTGGGGGCTGCGGGTTTTCCTGCTGTCTTCAGCCTCAAAGCAACCCTTTCCCACTTGGCGCCCTATCAAGCACAAAAATGGCCTATGGCTGGAGATGGGTCCCATGCCCAAAGAGCCAGCAGGGAAAACTATGCCTTGTTCTAAAGCTCTTTGGGAACCGCTTGCGTAGCCCCACAGACCTGGGGGCTGCGGGCTTTCCTGCTGCCTTCAGCCTCGACACCACCCTTTCCCACTTGGCGCCGCGCCAGGCACAAAAATGGCCATACGGCTGGAGATGGGTCCCCCGCCCAAAGAGCCAGCAGGGAAAACTATGCCTTGTTCTAAAGCTCTTTGGGAACCGCTTGCGTAGCCCCACAGACCTGGGGGCTGCAGGCTTTGCTGCTGCCTTCAGCCTCAAAACCACCCTTTCCCACTTGGCTCTGCGCCAGGCACAAAAATGGCCATACAGCTGGAGATGGGTCCCCCGCCCAAAGAGCCAGCAGGGAAAATTATGCCTTGTTCTAAAGCTCTTTGGGAACCGCTTGCGTAGCCCCACAGACCTGGGGGCTGCGGGCTTTCCTGCTGCCTTTAGCCTCGACACAACCCTTTCCCACTTGGCGCCGCGCCAGGCTCAAAAATGGCCATACGGCTGGAGATGGGTCCCCCTCCCAGAGAGCCAGCAGGGAAAACTATGCCTTGTTCTAAAGCTCTTTGGGAACCGCTTGCGTAGCCCCACAGACCTGGGGGCTGCGGGCTTTCCTGCTGCCTTCAAGCCTCAAAGCCACCCTTTCCCACTGGGCGCCGGGCCAGGCACAAAAATGGCCTATGGCTGGAGATGGGTCCCCCGAACAAAGAGCCAGCAGGGAAAACTATGCCTTGTTCTAAAGCTCTTTGGGAACTGCTTGCGTAGCCCCACAGACCTGGGGGCTGCAGGCTTTCCTGCTGCCTTCAGCCTCAAAGCCACCCTTTCCCACTTGGCGCCCTATCAAGCACAAAAATGGCCTATGGCTGGAGATGGGTCCCAGGCCCAAAGAGCCAGTAGGGAAAACTATGCCTTGTTCTAAAGCTCTTTGGGAACCGCTTGCTTGGCCCCACAGACGTGGGGGCTGCGGGCTTTCCTGCTGCCTTCAGCCTCGACACCACCCTTTCCCACTTGGCGCCGCGCCAGGCACAAAAATGGCCATACGGCTGGAGATGGGTCCCCCGCCCAAAGAGCCAGCAGGGAAAACTATGCCTTGTTCTAAAGCTCTTTGGGAACCGCTTGCGTAGCCCCACAGACCTGGGGGCTGCGGGCTTTCCTGCTGCCTTCAAGCCTCAAAGCCACCCTTTCCCACTTGGCACTGCTCCAGGCTCAAAAATGGCCATACGGCTGCAGATGGGTCCCCCGCCCAGAGAGCCAGCAGGGAAAACTATGCCTTGTTCTAAAGCTCTTTGGGAACCGCTTGCGTAGCCCCACAGACCTGGGGGCTGCGGGCTTTCCTGCTGCCTTCAGCCTCAAAGCCACCCTTTCCCACTTGGCGCCGGGCCAGGCACAAAAATGGCCATACGGCTGGAGATGGGTCCCATGCCCAAAGAGCCAGCAGGGAAAACTATGCCTTGTTCTAAAGCTCTTTGGGAACCGCTTGCGTAGCCCCACAGACCTGGGGGCTGCCGTCTTTGCTGCTGCCTTCAGCCTCAACACCACCCTTTCCCACTACGCACCGCGCCAGGCACAAAAATGGCCATACGGCTGGAGATGGGTCCCCTGCCAAAAGAGCCAGCAGGGAAAACTATGCCTTGTTCTAAAGCTCTTTGGGAACCGCTTGCGTAGCCCCACAGACCTGGGGGCTGCGGGCTTTCCTGCTGCCTTCAGATTCAAAGCCACCCTTTCCCTCTTGGGGCTTCGCCAGGCACAAAAATGGCCATACGGCTGGAGATGGGTCCCCCGCCCAAAGAGCGAGCAGGGAAAACTATGCCTTGTTCTAAAGCTCTTTGGGAACCGCTTGCGTAGCCCCACAGACCTGGGGGCTGCGGGCTTTCCTGGTGCCTTCAGGCTCGACACCACCCTTTCCCACTTGGCGCTGCGCCAGGCTCAAAAATGGCCATACGGCTGGAGATGGGTCCCCCGCCCAAAGAGCCAGCAGGGAAAACTATGCCTTGTTCTAAAGCTCTTTGGGAACCGCTTGCGTAGCCCCACAGACCTGGGGGCTGCGGGCTTTCCTGCTGCCTTCAGCCTCAAAGCCACCCTTTCCCACTTGGCGCCGCGCCAGGCACAAAAATGGCCTATGGCTGGAGATGGGTCCCATGCCCAAAGAGCCAGCAGGGAAAACTATGCCTTGTTCTAAAGCTCTTTGGGAACCGCTTGCTTGGCCCCACAGACGTGGGGGCTGCGGGCTTTCCTGCTGCCTTCAGCCTCGACACCACCCTTTCCCACTTGGCACTGCTCCAGGCTCAAAAATGGCCATATGGCTGGAGATGGGTCCCCCGCCCAAAGAGCCAGCAGGGAAAACTATGCCTTGTTCTAAAGCTCTCTGGGAACCGCTTGCTTGGCCCCACAGACGTGGGGGCTGCGGGCTTTCCTGCTGCCTTCAGCCTCAAAACCACCCTATGCCACTACGCACCGCGCCAGGCACAAAAATAGCCATACGTCTGGAGATGGGTCCCCCACCCAAAGAGCCAGCAGGGAAAACTATGCCTTGTTCTAAAGCTCTTTGGGAACCGCTTGCGTAGCCCCACAGACCTGGGGGCTGCGGGCTTTCCTGCTGCCTTCAGCCTCGACACCACCCTTTCCCACTTGGCGCCGCGCCAGGCACAAAAATGGCCATACGGCTGGAGATGGGTCCCCCGCCCAAAGAGCCAGCAGGGAAAACTATGCCTTGTTCTAAAGCTCTTTGGGAACCGCTTGCATAGCCCCACAGACCTGGGAGCTGCAGGCTTTCCTGCTGTCTTCAGCCTCAAAGCCACCCTTTCCCACTTGGCGCCCTATCAGGCACAAAAATGGCCTATGGGTGGAGATGGGTCCCATGCCCAAAGAGCCAGCAGGGAAAACTATGCCTTGTTCTAAAGCTCTTTGGGAACCGCTTGCTTGGCCCCACAGACGTGGGGGCTGCGGGCTTTCCTGCTGTCTTCAGCCTCGACACCACCTTTTCGCACTTGGCGCCCTATCAGGCACAAAAATGGCCATACGGCTGGAGATGGGTCCCCCGCCCAAAGAGCCAGCAGGGAAAACTAGGCCTTGTTCTAAAGCTCTTTGGGAACCGCTTGCGTAGCCCCACAGACCTGGGGGCTGCGGGCTTTCCTGCTGCCTTCAGCCTCAAAGCCACCCTTTCCCACTTGGCGCCGGGCCAGGGACAAAAATGGCCATACGGCTGGAGATGGGTCCCATGCCCAAAGAGCCAGCAGGGAAAACTATGCCTTGTTCTAAAGCTCTTTGGGAACCGCTTGCTTGGCCCCACAGACCTGGGGGCTGCAGGCTTTGCTGCTGCCTTCAGCCTCGACACCACCCTTACCCACTTGGCGCCGCGCCAGGCACAAAAATGGCCATACGGCTGGAGATGGGTCCCCCGCCCAAAGAGCCAGCAGGGAAAACTATGCCTTGTTCTAAAGCTCTTTGGGAACCGCTTGCGTAGCCCCACAGACCTGGGGGGCTGCGGGCTTTCCTGCTGCCTTCAAGCCTCAAAGCCACCCTTTCCCACTGGGCGCCGGGCCAGGCACAAAAATGGCCTATGGCTGGAGATGGGTCCCCCGAACAAAGAGCCAGCAGGGAAAACTATGCCTTGTTCTAAAGCTCTTTGGGAACTGCTTGCGTAGCCCCACAGACCTGGGGGCTGCAGGCTTTCCTGCTGCCTTCAGCCTCAAAGCCACCCTTTCCCACTTGGCGCCCTATCAAGCACAAAAATGGCCTATGGCTGGAGATGGGTCCCAGGCCCAAAGAGCCAGTAGGGAAAACTATGCCTTGTTCTAAAGCTCTTTGGGAACCGCTTGCTTGGCCCCACAGACGTGGGGGCTGCGGGCTTTCCTGCTGCCTTCAGCCTCGACACCACCCTTTCCCACTTGGCGCCGCGCCAGGCACAAAAATGGCCATACGGCTGGAGATGGGTCCCCCGCCCAAAGAGCCAGCAGGGAAAACTATGCCTTGTTCTAAAGCTCTTTGGGAACCGCTTGCGTAGCCCCACAGACCTGGGGGCTGCGGGCTTTCCTGCTGCCTTCAAGCCTCAAAGCCACCCTTTCCCACTTGGCACTGCTCCAGGCTCAAAAATGGCCATACGGCTGCAGATGGGTCCCCCGCCCAGAGAGCCAGCAGGGAAAACTATGCCTTGTTCTAAAGCTCTTTGGGAACCGCTTGCGTAGCCCCACAGACCTGGGGGCTGCGGGCTTTCCTGCTGCCTTCAGCCTCAAAGCCACCCTTTCCCACTTGGCGCCGGGCCAGGCACAAAAATGGCCATACGGCTGGAGATGGGTCCCATGCCCAAAGAGCCAGCAGGGAAAACTATGCCTTGTTCTAAAGCTCTTTGGGAACCGCTTGCGTAGCCCCACAGACCTGGGGGCTGCCGTCTTTGCTGCTGCCTTCAGCCTCAACACCACCCTTTCCCACTACGCACCGCGCCAGGCACAAAAATGGCCATACGGCTGGAGATGGGTCCCCTGCCAAAAGAGCCAGCAGGGAAAACTATGCCTTGTTCTAAAGCTCTTTGGGAACCGCTTGCGTAGCCCCACAGACCTGGGGGCTGCGGGCTTTCCTGCTGCCTTCAGATTCAAAGCCACCCTTTCCCTCTTGGGGCTTCGCCAGGCACAAAAATGGCCATACGGCTGGAGATGGGTCCCCCGCCCAAAGAGCGAGCAGGGAAAACTATGCCTTGTTCTAAAGCTCTTTGGGAACCGCTTGCGTAGCCCCACAGACCTGGGGGCTGCGGGCTTTCCTGGTGCCTTCAGGCTCGACACCACCCTTTCCCACTTGGCGCTGCGCCAGGCTCAAAAATGGCCATACGGCTGGAGATGGGTCCCCCGCCCAAAGAGCCAGCAGGGAAAACTATGCCTTGTTCTAAAGCTCTTTGGGAACCGCTTGCGTAGCCCCACAGACCTGGGGGCTGCGGGCTTTCCTGCTGCCTTCAGCCTCAAAGCCACCCTTTCCCACTTGGCGCCGCGCCAGGCACAAAAATGGCCTATGGCTGGAGATGGGTCCCATGCCCAAAGAGCCAGCAGGGAAAACTATGCCTTGTTCTAAAGCTCTTTGGGAACCGCTTGCTTGGCCCCACAGACGTGGGGGCTGCGGGCTTTCCTGCTGCCTTCAGCCTCGACACCACCCTTTCCCACTTGGCACTGCTCCAGGCTCAAAAATGGCCATATGGCTGGAGATGGGTCCCCCGCCCAAAGAGCCAGCAGGGAAAACTATGCCTTGTTCTAAAGCTCTCTGGGAACCGCTTGCTTGGCCCCACAGACGTGGGGGCTGCGGGCTTTCCTGCTGCCTTCAGCCTCAAAACCACCCTATGCCACTACGCACCGCGCCAGGCACAAAAATAGCCATACGTCTGGAGATGGGTCCCCCACCCAAAGAGCCAGCAGGGAAAACTATGCCTTGTTCTAAAGCTCTTTGGGAACCGCTTGCGTAGCCCCACAGACCTGGGGGCTGCGGGCTTTCCTGCTGCCTTCAGCCTCGACACCACCCTTTCCCACTTGGCGCCGCGCCAGGCACAAAAATGGCCATACGGCTGGAGATGGGTCCCCCGCCCAAAGAGCCAGCAGGGAAAACTATGCCTTGTTCTAAAGCTCTTTGGGAACCGCTTGCATAGCCCCACAGACCTGGGAGCTGCAGGCTTTCCTGCTGTCTTCAGCCTCAAAGCCACCCTTTCCCACTTGGCGCCCTATCAGGCACAAAAATGGCCTATGGGTGGAGATGGGTCCCATGCCCAAAGAGCCAGCAGGGAAAACTATGCCTTGTTCTAAAGCTCTTTGGGAACCGCTTGCTTGGCCCCACAGACGTGGGGGCTGCGGGCTTTCCTGCTGTCTTCAGCCTCGACACCACCTTTTCGCACTTGGCGCCCTATCAGGCACAAAAATGGCCATACGGCTGGAGATGGGTCCCCCGCCCAAAGAGCCAGCAGGGAAAACTAGGCCTTGTTCTAAAGCTCTTTGGGAACCGCTTGCGTAGCCCCACAGACCTGGGGGCTGCGGGCTTTCCTGCTGCCTTCAGCCTCAAAGCCACCCTTTCCCACTTGGCGCCGGGCCAGGGACAAAAATGGCCATACGGCTGGAGATGGGTCCCATGCCCAAAGAGCCAGCAGGGAAAACTATGCCTTGTTCTAAAGCTCTTTGGGAACCGCTTGCTTGGCCCCACAGACCTGGGGGCTGCAGGCTTTGCTGCTGCCTTCAGCCTCGACACCACCCTTACCCACTTGGCGCCGCGCCAGGCACAAAAATGGCCATACGGCTGGAGATGGGTCCCCCGCCCAAAGAGCCAGCAGGGAAAACTATGCCTTGTTCTAAAGCTCTTTGGGAACCGCTTGCTTGGCCCCACAGACCTGGGGGCTGCAGTCTTTGCTGCTGCCTTCAGCCTCAACACCACCCTTTCCCACTTGGCGCCGGGCCAGGGACAAAAATGGCCATACGGCTGGAGATGGGTCCCCTGCCCAAAGAGCCAGCAGGGAAAACTATGCCTTGTTCTAAAGCTCTTTGGTGAACCGCTTGCGTAGCCCCACAGACCTGGGGGCTGCGGGCTTTCATGCTGCCTTCAGCGTCAAAACCACCCTTTCCCACTACGCACCGCGCCAGGCACAAAAATGGCCTATGGCTGGAGATGGGTCCCCCGCCCAAAGAGCCAGCAGGGAAAACTATGCCTTGTTCTAAAGCTCTTTGGGAACCGCTTGCTTGGCCCCACAGACGTGGGGGCTGCGGGCTTTCCTGCTGCCTTCAGCCTCAAAACCACCCTATGCCACTACGCACCGCGTCAGGCACAAAAATAGCCATACGGCTGGAGATGGGTCCCCCACCCAAAGAGCCAGCAGGGAAAACTATGCCTTGTTCTAAAGCTCTTTGGGAACCGCTTGCGTAGCCCCACAGACCTGGGAGCTGCAGGCTTTCCTGCTGTCTTTAGCCTCAAAGCCACCCTTTCTCACTTGGCGCCCTATCAGGCACAAAAATGGCCATACGGCTGGAGATGGGTCCCCCGCCCAAAGAGCCAGCAGGGAAAACTATGCCTTGTTCTAAAGCTCTTTGGGAACTGCTTGCGTAGCTCCACAGACCTGGGGGCTGCGGGCTTTCCTGCTGCCTTTAGCCTCGACACCACCCTTTCCCTCTTGGCGCCGCGCCAGGCACAAAAATGGCCATACGGCTGGAGATGGGTCCCCCGCCCAAAAAGCCAGCAGGGAAAATTATGCCTTGTTCTAAAGCTCTTTGGGAACCGCTTGCGTAGCCGCACAGACCTGGGGGCTGCGGGCTTTCCTGCTGCCTTCAGCCTCGACACCACCCTTTCCCACTTGGCGCCCTATCAAGCACAAAAATGGCCTATGGCTGGAGATGGGTCCCATGCCCAAAGAGCCAGCAGGGAAAACTATGCCTTGTTCTAAAGCTCTTTGGGAACCGCTTGCGTAGCCCCACACACGTGGGGGCTGCGGGCTTTCCTGCTGCCTTCAGCCTCAAAACCACCCTTTCCCACTTGGCCCCCGGCCAGGCACAAAAATGGCCATACGGCTGGAGATGGGTCCCCCGCCCAAAGAGCCAGCAGGGAAAATTATGCCTTGTTCTAAAGCTCTTTGGGAACCGCTTGCGTAGCCCCACAGACCTGGGGGCTGCAGGCTTTGCTGCTGCCTTCAGCCTCAAAACCACCCTTTCCCACTTGGCGCTGCGCCAGGCACAAAAATGGCCATATGGCTGGAGATGGGTCCCCCGACCAAAGAGCCAGCAGGGAAAATTATGCCTTGTTCTAAAGCTCTTTGGGAACCGCTTGCGTAGCCCCACAGACGTGGGGGCTGCGGGCTTTCCTGCTGCCTTCAAGCCTCAAAGCCACCCTTTCCCACTGGGCGCCGCGCCAGGCACAAAAATGGCCCATGGCTGGAGATGGGTCCCCCGCCCAAAGAGCCAGCAGGGAAAACTATGCCTTGTTCTAAAGCTCTTTGGGAACTGCTTGCGTAGCCCCACAGACCTGGGGGCTGCGGGCTTTCCTGCTGCCTTCAGCCTCGACACCACCCTTTCCCACTTGGCACTGCTCCAGGTTCAAAAATGGCCATACGGCTGGACATGGGTCCCCTGCCAAAAGAGCCAGCAGGGAAAACTATGCCTTGTTCTAAAGCTCTTTGGGAACCGCTTGCGTAGCCCCACAGACCTGGGGGCTGCGGGCTTTCCTGCTGCCTTCAGCCTCAAAGCCACCCTTTCGCACTTGGGGCTTCGCCAGGCACAAAAATGGCCATATGGCTGGAGATGGGTCCCCCGCCCAAAGAGCCAGCAGGGAAAACTATGCCTTGTTCTAAAGCTCTTTGGGAACCGCTTGCGTAGCCCCACAGACCTGGGGGCTGCGGGCTTTCCTGCTGCCTTCAGCCTCAAAGCCACCCTTTCCACTTGGCGCCGGGCCAGGCACAAAAATGGCCATACGGCTGGAGATGGGTCCCATGCCCAAAGAGCCAGCAGGGAAAACTACGCCTTGTTCTAAAGCTCTTTGGGAACCGCTTGCTTGGACCCACAGACCTGGGGGCTGCAGGCTTTCCTGCTGCCTTCAGCCTCAAAGCCACCCTTTCCCACTTGGCGCCCTATCAAGCACAAAAATGGCCTATGGCTGGAGATGGGTCCCAGGCCCAAAGAGCCAGCAGGGAAAACTATGCCTTGTTCTAAAGCTCTTTGGGAACCGCTTGCTTGGCCCCACATACGTGGGGGCTGCGGGCTTTCCTGCTGCCTTCAGCCTCGACACCACCCTTTCCCACTTGGCGCCGCGCCAGGCACAAAAATGGCCATACGGCTGGAGATGGGTCCCCCGCCCAAAGAGCCAGCAGGGAAAACTATGCCTTGTTCTAAAGCTCTTTGGGAACCGCTTGCGTATCCCCACAGACCTGGGGGCTGCGGGCTTTCCTGCTGCCTTCAGCGTCAAAGCCACCCTTTCCCACTTGGCACTGCTCCAGGCTCAAAAATGGCCATACGGCTGCAGATGGGTCCCCCGCCCAGAGAGCCAGCAGGGAAAATTATGCCTTGTTCTAAAGCTCTTTGGGAACCGCTTGCGTAGCCCCACAGACCTGGGGGCTGCGGGCTTTGCTGCTGCCTTCAGCCTCAAAGCCACCCTTTCCCACTTGGCGCCGGGCCAGGCACAAAAATGGCCATACGGCTGGAGATGGGTCCCCCGCCCAAAGAGCCAGCAGGGAAAACTATGCCTTGTTCTAAAGCTCTTTGGGAACCGCTTGCTTGGCCCCACAGACCTGGGGGCTGCGGGCTTTGCTGCTGCCTTCATCCTCAACACCACCCTTTCCCACTACGCACCGCGCCAGGCACAAAAATGGCCATACGGCTGGAGATGGGTCCCCTGCCAAAAGAGCCAGCAGGGAAAACTATGCCTTGTTCTAAAGCTCTTTGGGAACCGCTTGCGTAGCCCCACAGACCTGGGGGCTGCGGGCTTTCCTGCTGCCTTCAGATTCAAAGCCACCCTTTCCCACTTGGGGCTTCGCCAGGCACAAAAATGGCCATACGGCTGGAGATGGGTCCCCCGCCCAAAGAGCGAGCAGGGAAAACTATGCCTTGTTCTAAAGCTCTTTGGGAACCGCTTGCGTAGCCCCACAGACCTGGGGGCTGCGGGCTTTCCTGCTGCCTTCAGGCTCGACACCACCCTTTCCCACTTGGCGCTGCGCCAGGCTCAAAAATGGCCATACGGCTGGAGATGGGTCCCCCGCCCTAAGAGCCAGCAGGGAAAACTATGCCTTGTTCTAAAGCTCTTTGGGAACCGCTTGCGTAGCCCCACAGACCTGGGGGCTGCAGGCTTTGCTCCTGCCTTCAGCCTCAAAGCCACCCTTTCCCTCTTGGCGCCGCGCCAGGCACAAAAATGGCCGTACGGCTGGAGATGGGTCCCCCGCCCAAAGAGCCAGCAGGGAAAACTATGCCTTGTTCTAAAGCTCTTTGGGAACCGCTTGCGTAACCCCACAGACCTGGGGGCTGCAGGCTTTCCTGCTGTCTTCAGCCTCGACACCACCCTTTCCCACTTGGCGCCCTATCAGGCACAAAAATGGCCATACGGCTGGAGATGGGTCCCCCGCCCAAAGAGCCAGCAGGGAAAACTATGCCTTGTTCTAAAGCTCTCTGGGAACCGCTTGCGTAGCCCCACAGACCTGGGGGCTGCGGGCTTTGCTGCTGCCTTCAGCCTCAAAGCCACCCTTTCCCACTTGGCGCCGCGCCAGGCACAAAAATGGCCTATGGCTGGAGATGGGTCCCATGCCCAAAGAGCCAGCAGGGAAAACTATGCCTTGTTCTAAAGCTCTTTGGGAACCGCTTGCTTGGCCCCAGAGACGTGGGGGCTGCGGGCTTTCCTGCTGCCTTCAGCCTCAAAACCACCCTTTCCCACTACGCACCGCGCCAGGCACAAAAATGGCCATATGGCTGGAGATGGGTCCCCCGCCCAAAGAGCCAGCAGGGAAAACTATGCCTTGTTCTAAAGCTCTCTGGGAACCGCTTGCTTGGTCCGACAGACGTGGGGGCTGCGGGCTTTCCTGCTGCCTTCAGCCTCAAAACCACCCTATGCCACTACGCACCGCGCCAGGCACAAAAATGGCCATACGTCTGGAGATGGGTCCCCCACCCAAAGAGCCAGCAGGGAAAACTATGCCTTGTTCTAAAGCTCTTTGGGAACCGCTTGCGTAGCCCCACAGACCTGGGGGCTGCGGGCTTTCCTGCTGCCTTCAGCCTCGACACCACCCTTTCCCACTTGGCGCCGCGCCAGGCACAAAAATGGCCATACGGCTGGAGATGGGTCCCCCGCCCAAAGAGCCAGCAGGGAAAAATATGCCTTGTTCTAAAGCTCTTTGGGAACCGCTTGCATAGCCCCACAGACCTGGGAGCTGCAGGCTTTCCTGCTGTCTTCAGCCTCAAAGCCACCCTTTCCCACTTGGCGCCCTATCAGGCACAAAAATGGCCTATGGGTGGAGATGGGTCCCATACCCAAAGAGCCAGCAGGGAAAACTATGCCTTGTTCTAAAGCTCTTTGGGAACCGCTTGCTTGGCCCCACAGACGTGGGGGCTGCGGGCTTTCCTGCTGCCTTCAGCCTCGACACCACCCTTTCCCACTTGGCGCCCTATCAGGCACAAAAATGGCCATACGGCTGGAGATGGGTCCCCCGCCCAAAGAGCCAGCAGGGAAAACTATGCCTTGTTCTAAAGCTCTTTGGGAACCGCTTGCGTAGCCCCACAGACCTGGGGGCTGCGGGCTTTCCTGCTGCCTTCAGCCTCGACACCACCCTTTCCCACTTGGCGCCGGGCCAGGGACAAAAATGGCCATACGGCTGGAGATGGGTCCCATGCCCAAAGAGCCAGCAGGGAAAACTATGCCTTGTTCTAAAGCTCTTTGGGAACCGCTTGCTTGGCCCCACAGACCTGGGGGCTGCAGGCTTTGCTGCTGCCTTCAACCTCGACACCACCCTTACCCACTTCGCGCCGCGCCAGGCACAAAAATGGCCATACGGCTGGAGATGGGTCCCCCGCCCAAAGAGCCAGCAGGGAAAACTATGCCTTGTTCTAAAGCTCTTTGGGAACCGCTTGCGTAGCCCCACAGACCTGGGGGCTGCGGGCTTTCCTCCTGCCTTCAGCGTCAAAACCACCCTTTCCCACTACGCACCGCGCCAGGCACAAAAATGGCCATACGGCTGGAGATGGGTCCCCCGCCCAAAGAGCCAGCAGGGAAAACTATGCCTTGTTCTAAAGCTCTTTGGGAACCGCTTGCTTGGCCCCACAGACGTGGGGGCTGCGGGCTTTCCTGCTGCCTTCAGCCTCAAAACCACCCTATGCCACTACGCACCGCGTCAGGCACAAAAATAGCCATACGGCTGGAGATGGGTCCCCCACCCAAAGAGCCAGCAGGGAAAACTATGCCTTGTTCTAAAGCTCTTTGGGAACCGCTTGCGTAGCCCCACAGACCTGGGGGCTGCAGGCTTTCCTGCTGTCTTCAGCCTCAAAGCCACCCTTTCCCACTTGGCGCCCTATCAGGCACAAAAATGGCCTATGGGTGGAGATGGGTCCCATGCCCAAAGAGCCAGCAGGGAAAACTATGCCTTGTTCTAAAGCTCTTTGGGAACCGCTTGCGTAGCCCCACAGACGTGGGGGCTGCGGGCTTTCCTGCTGCCTTCAGCCTCGATACCACCATTTCCCACTTGGCGCTGCGCCATGCACAAAAATGGCCATACGGCTGGAGATGAGTCCCCCGCCCAAAGAGCCAGCAGGGAAAACTATGCCTTGTTCTAAAGCTCTTTGGGAACCGCTTGCGTAGCCCCACAGACCTGGGGGCTGCGGGCTTTCCTGCTGCCTTTAGCCTCGACACCACCCTTTCCCTCTTGGCGCCGGGCCAGGCACAAAAATGGCCATACGGCTGGAGATGGGTCCCCTGCCAAAAGAGCCAGCAGGGAAAACTATGCCTTGTTCTAAAGCTCTTTGGGAACCGCTTGCGTAGCCCCACAGACCTGGGGGCTGCGGGCTTTCCTGCTGCCTTCAGATTCAAAGCCACCCTTTCCCTCTTGGGGTTTCGCCAGGCACAAAAATGGCCATACGGCTGGAGATGGGTCCCCCGCCCAAAGAGCGAGCAGGGAAAACTATGCCTTGTTCTAAAGCTCTTTGGGAACCGCTTGCGTAGCCCCACAGACCTGGGGGCTGCGGGCTTTCCTGCTGCCTTCAGTCTCGACACCACCCTTTCCCACTTGGCGCTGCGCCAGGCACAAAAATGGCCATACGGCTGGAGATGGGTCCCCCGCCCAAAGAGCCAGCAGGGAAAACTATGCCTTGTTCTAAAGCTCTCTGGGAACCGCTTGCGTAGCCCCACAGACCTGGGGGCTGCGGGCTTTGCTGCTGCCTTCAGCCTCAAAGCCACCCTTTCCCACTTGGCGCCGCGCCAGGCACAAAAATGGCCTATGGCTGGAGATGGGTCCCATGCCCAAAGAGCCAGCAGGGAAAACTATGCCTTGTTCTAAAGCTCTTTGGGAACCGCTTGCTTGGCCCCAGAGACGTGGGGGCTGCGGGCTTTCCTGCTGCCTTCAGCCTCAAAACCACCCTTTCCCACTACGCACCGCGCCAGGCACAAAAATGGCCATATGGCTGGAGATGGGTCCCCCGCCCAAAGAGCCAGCAGGGAAAACTATGCCTTGTTCTAAAGCTCTCTGGGAACCGCTTGCTTGGCCCGACAGACGTGGGGGCTGCGGGCTTTCCTGCTGCCTTCAGCCTCAAAACCACCCTATGCCACTACGCACCGCGCCAGGCACAAAAATGGCCATACGTCTGGAGATGGGTCCCCCACCCAAAGAGCCAGCAGGGAAAACTATGCCTTGTTCTAAAGCTCTTTGGGAACCGCTTGCGTAGCCCCACAGACCTGGGGGCTGCGGGCTTTCCTGCTGCCTTCAGCCTCAAAGCCACCCTTTCCCACTTGGCGCCGCGCCAGGCACAAAAATGGCCATACGGCTGGAGATGGGTCCCCCGCCCAAAGAGCCAGCAGGGAAAAATATGCCTTGTTCTAAAGCTCTTTGGGAACCGCTTGCATAGCCCCACAGACCTGGGAGCTGCAGGCTTTCCTGCTGTCTTCAGCCTCAAAGCCACCCTTTCCCACTTGGCGCCCTATCAGGCACAAAAATGGCCTATGGGTGGAGATGGGTCCCATGCCCAAAGAGCCAGCAGGGAAAACTATGCCTTGTTCTAAAGCTCTTTGGGAACCGCTTGCTTGGCCCCACAGACGTGGGGGCTGCGAGCTTTCCTGCTGCCTTCAGCCTCGACACCACCCTTTCCCACTTGGCGCCCTATCAGGCACAAAAATGGCCATACGGCTGGAGATGGGTCCCCCGCCCAAAGAGCCAGCAGGGAAAACTATGCCTTGTTCTAAAGCTCTTTGGGAACCGCTTGCGTAGCCCCACAGACCTGGGGGCTGCGGGCTTTCCTGCTGCCTTCAGCCTCGACACCACCCTTTCCCACTTGGCGCCGGGCCAGGGACAAAAATGGCCATACGGCTGGAGATGGGTCCCATGCCCAAAGAGCCAGCAGGGAAAACTATGCCTTGTTCTAAAGCTCTTTGGGAACCGCTTGCGTAGCCCCACAGACCTGGGGGCTGCAGGCTTTGCTGCTGCCTTCAACCTCGACACCACCCTTACCCACTTCGCGCCGCGCCAGGCACAAAAATGGCCATACGGCTGGAGATGGGTCCCCCGCCCAAAGAGCCAGCAGGGAAAACTATGCCTTGTTCTAAAGCTCTTTGGGAACCGCTTGCGTAGCCCCACAGACCTGGGGGCTGCGGGCTTTCCTGCTGCCTTCAGCGTCAAAACCACCCTTTCCCACTACGCACCGCGCCAGGCACAAAAATGGCCATACGGCTGGAGATGGGTCCCCCGCCCAAAGAGCCAGCAGGGAAAACTATGCCTTGTTCTAAAGCTCTTTGGGAACCGCTTGCTTGGCCCCACAGACGTGGGGGCTGCGGGCTTTCCTGCTGCCTTCAGCCTCAAAACCACCCTATGCCACTACGCACCGCGTCAGGCACAAAAATAGCCATACGGCTGGAGATGGGTCCCCCACCCAAAGAGCCAGCAGGGAAAACTATGCCTTGTTCTAAAGCTCTTTGGGAACCGCTTGCGTAGCCCCACAGACCTGGGGGCTGCGGGCTTTCCTGCTGCCTTTAGCCTCGACACCACCCTTTCCCTCTTGGCGCCGGGCCAGGCACAAAAATGGCCATATGGCTGGAGATGGGTCCCATGCCCAAAGAGCCAGCAGGGAAAACTATGCCTTGTTCTAAAGCTCTTTGGGAACCGCTTGCGTAGCCCCACAGACCTGGGGGCTGCGGGCTTTCCTGCTGCCTTTAGCCTCGACACCACCCTTTCCCTCTTGGCGCCGGGCCAGGCACAAAAATGGCCATATGGCTGGAGATGGGTCCCCCGAACAAAGAGCCAGCAGGGGAAACTATGCCTTGTTCTAAAGGTCTCTGGGAACCGCTTGCGTAGCCCCACAGACCTGGGGGCTCCGGGCTTTGCTGCTGCCTTCAGCCTCAAAGCCACCCTTTCCCACTTGGCGCCGCGCCAGGCACAAAAATGGCCATACGGCTGGAGATGGGTCCCCCGCCCAAAGAGCCAGCAGGGAAAACTATGCCTTGTTCTAAAGCTCTTTGGGAACCGCTTGCTTGGCCCCACAGACGTGGGGGCTGCGGGCTTTCCTGCTGCCTTCAGCCTCAAAGCCACCCTATGCCACTACGCACCGCGTCAGGCACAAAAATAGCCATACGGCTGGAGATGGGTCCCCCACCCAAAGAGCCAGCAGGGAAAACTATGCCTTGTTCTAAAGCTCTTTGGGAACCGCTTGCGTAGCCCCACAGACCTGGGGGCTGCAGGCTTTCCTGCTGTCTTTAGCCTCAAAGCCACCCTTTCTCACTTGGCGCCCTATCAGGCACAAAAATGGCCTATGGGTGGAGATGGGTCCCATGCCCAAAGAGCCAGCACGGAAAACTATGCCTTGTTCTAAAGCTCTTTGGGAACCGCTTGCGTAGCCCCAGAGACCTGGGGGCTGCGGGCTTTCCTGCTGCCTTCAGCCTCGACACCACCCTTTCCCACTTGGCACTGATCCAGGCTCAAAAATGGCCATACGGCTGCAGATGGGTCCCCCGCGCAAAGAGCCAGCAGGGAAAACTATGCCTTGTTCTAAAGCTCTTTGGGAACCGCTTGCGTAGCCCCACAGACCTGGGGGCTGCGGGCTTTCCTGCTGCCTTCAGTCTCAAAGCCACCCTTTCCCACTTGGCGCCGGGCCAGGCACAAAAATGGCCATACGGCTGGAGATGGGTCCCCTGTCAAAAGAGCCAGCAGGGAAAACTATGCCTTGTTCTAAAGCTCTTTGGGAACCGCTTGCGTAGCCCCACAGACCTGGGGGCTGCGGGCTTTCCTGCTGCCTTCAGCCTCAAAGCCACCCTTTCGCACCTGGCGCCGCGCCAGGCTCAAAAATGGCCATACGGCTGGAGATGGGTCCCCCGCCCAAAGAGCGAGCAGGGAAAACTATGCCTTGTTCTAAAGCTCTTTGGGAACCGCTTGCTTGGCCCCACAGACGTGGGGGCTGCGGGCTTTCCTGCTGCCTTCAGCCTCAAAGCCACCCTTTCCCACTTGGCGCCGGGCCAGGGACAAAAATGGCCATACGGCTGGAGATGGGTCCCATGCCCAAAGAGCCAGCAGGGAAAACTATGCCTTATTCTAAAGCTCTTTGGGAACCGCTTGCTTGGCCCCACAGACCTGGGGGCTGCAGGCTTTGCTGCTGCCTTCAGCCTCGACACCACCCTTACCCACTTGGCGCCGCGCCAGGCACAAAAATGGCCATACGGCTGGAGATGGGTCCCCCGCCCAAAGAGCCAGCAGGGAAAACTATGCCTTGTTCTAAAGCTCTTTGGGAACCGCTTGCGTAGCCCCACAGACCTGGGGGCTGCGGGCTTTCCTGCTGCCTTCAGCGTCAAAACCACCCTTTCCCACTACGCACCGCGCCAGGCACAAAAATGGCCATACGGCTGGAGATGGGTCCCCCGCCCAAAGAGCCAGCAGGGAAAACTATGCCTTGTTCTAAAGCTCTTTGGGAACGGCTTGCGTAGCCCCACAGACCTTAGGGCTGCAGGCTTTGCTGCTGCCTTCAGCCTCAAAACCACCCTATGCCACTACGCACCGCGTCAGGCACAAAAATAGCCATACGGCTGGAGATGGGTCCCCCACCCAAAGAGCCAGCAGGGAAAACTATGCCTTGTTCTAAAGCTCTTTGGGAACCGCTTGCGTAGCCCCACAGACCTGGGGGCTGCAGGCTTTCCTGCTGTCTTCAGCCTCAAAGCCACCCTTTCCCACTTGGCGCCCTATCAGGCACAAAAATGGCCTATGGCTGGAGATGGGTCCCCCGCCCAAAGAGCCAGCAGGGAAAACTATGCCTTGTTCTAAAGCTCTTTGGGAACCGCTTGCGTAGCCCCACAGACCTGGGGGCTGCGGGCTTTCCTGCTGCCTTCAGCCTCGATACCACCATTTCCCACTTGGCGCTGCGCCATGCACAAAAATGGCCATATGGCTGGAGATGGGTCCCCCGCCCAAAGAGCCAGCAGGGAAAACTATGCCTTGTTCTAAAGCTCTTTGGGAACCGCTTGCGTAGCCCCACAGACCTGGGGGCTGCGGGCTTTCCTGCTGCCTTTAGCCTCGACACAACCCTTTCCCTCTTGGCGCCGCGCCAGGCACAAAAATGGCCTATGGCTGGAGATGGGTCCCATGCCCAAAGAGCCAGCAGGGAAAACTATGCCTTGTTCTAAAGCTCTTTGGGAACCGCTTGCGTAGCCGCACAGACCTGGGGGCTGCGGGCTTTCCTGCTGCCTTCAGCCTCAAAGCCACCCTTTCCCACTTGGCGCCGCATCAGGCACAAAAATGGATATACGGCTGGAGATGGGTCCCCCGCCCAAAGAGCCAGCAGGGAAAACTATGCCTTGTTCTAAAGCTCTTTGGGAACCGCTTGCGTAGCCCCACAGACCTGGGGGCTGCAGGCTTTCCTGCTGCCTTCAGCCTCAAAACCACCCTTTCCCACTACGCAACGCGCCAGGCATAAAAATAGCCATACGACTGGAGATGGGTCCCCCGCCCAAAGAGCCAGCAGGGAAAACTATGCCTTGTTCTAAAGCTCTTTGGGAACCGCTTGCATAGCCCCACAGACCTGGGGGCTGCGGGCTTTCCTGCTGTCTTCAGCCTCAAAGCAACCCTTTCCCACTTGGCGCCCTATCAAGCACAAAAATGGCCTATGGCTGGAGATGGGTCCCAGGCCCAAAGAGCCAGCAGGGAAAACTATGCCTTGTTCTAAAGCTCTTTGGGAACCGCTTGCTTGGCCCCACAGACGTGGGGGCTGCGGGCTTTCCTGCTGCCTTCAGCCTCGACACCACCCTTTCCCACTTGGCGCCGCGCCAGGCACAAAAATGGCCATACGGCTGGAGATGGGTCCCCCGCCCAAAGAGCCAGCAGGGAAAACTATGCCTTGTTCTAAAGCTCTTTGGGAACCGCTTGCGTAGCCCCACAGACCTGGAGGCTGCGGGCTTTCCTGCTGCCTTCACCCTCAAAACCACCCTTTCCCACTTGGCACTGCTCCAGGCTCAAAAATGGCCATACGGCTGGAGATGGGTCCCCCGCCCAGAGAGCCAGCAGGGAAAACTATGCCTTGTTCTAAAGCTCTTTGGGAACCGCTTGCGTAGCCCCACAGACCTGGGGGCTGCGGGCTTTCCTGCTGCCTTCAGATTCAAAGCCAGCCTTTCCCTCTTGGGGTTTCGCCAGGCACAAAAATGGCCATACGGCTGGAGATGGGTCCCCCGCCCAAAGAGCCAGCAGGGAAAACTATGCCTTGTTCTAAAGCTCTTTGGGAACCGCTTGCTTGGCCCCACAGACGTGGGGGCTGCGGGCTTTCCTGCTGCCTTCAGCCTCGACACCACCCTTTCCCACTTGGCGCCGCGCCAGGCTCAAAAATGGCCATACGGCTGGAGATGGGTCCCCCGCCCTAAGAGCCAGCAGGGAAAACTATGCCTTGTTCTAAAGCTCTTTGGGAACCGCTTGCGTAGCCCCACAGACCTGGGGGCTGCAGGCTTTGCTCCTGCCTTCAGCCTCAAAGCCACCCTTTCCCACCTGGCGCCGCGCCAGGCTCAAAAATGGCCATACGGCTGGAGATGGGTCCCCCGCCCAAAGAGCCAGCAGGGAAAACTATGCCTTGTTCTAAAGCTCTTTGGGAACCGCTTGCGTAACCCCACAGACCTGGGGGTTGCAGGCTTTCCTGCTGTCTTCAGCCTCGACACCACCCTTTCCCACTTGGCGCCCTATCAGGCACAAAAATGGCCATACGGCTGGAGATGGGTCCCCCGCCCAGAGAGCCAGCAGGGAAAACTATGCCTTGTTCTAAAGCTCTTTGGGAACCGCTTGCGTAGCCCCACAGACCTGGGGGCTGCGGGCTTTGCTGCTGCCTTCAGCCTCAAAGCCACCCTTTCCCACTTGGCGTCGCGCTAGCTACAAAAATGGCCTATGGCTGGAGATGGGTCCCATGCCCAAAGAGCCAGAAGGGAAAACTATGCCTTGTTCTAAAGCTCTCTGGGAACCGCTTGCTTGGCCCCACAGACGTGGGGGCTGCGGGCTTTCCGGCTGCCTTCAGCCTCAAAACCACCCTATGCCACTACGCACCGCGCCAGGCACAAAAATGGCCATACGGCTGGAGATGGGTCCCCTGCCAAAAGAGCCAGCAGGGAAAACTATGCCTTGTTCTAAAGCTCTTTGGGAACCGCTTGCGTAGCCTCACAGACCTGGGGGCTGCGGGCTTTCCTGCTGCCTTCAGCCTCGACACCACCCTTTCCCACTTGGCGCCGCGCCAGGCACAAAAATGGCCATACGGCTGGAGATGGGTCCCCCACCCAAAGAGCCAGCAGGGAAAACTATGCCTTGTTCTAAAGCTCTTTGGGAACCGCTTGCGTAGCCCCACAGACCTGGGAGCTGCAAGCTTTCCTGCTGTCTTCAGCCTCAAAGCCACCCTTTCCCACTTGGCGCCCTATCAGGCACAAAAATGGCCTATGGGTGGAGATGGGTCCCATGCCCAAAGAGACAGCAGGGAAAACTATGCCTTGTTCTAAAGCTCTTTGGGAACCGCTTGCGTAGCCCCACAGACGTGGGGGCTGCGGGCTTTCCTGCTGCCTTCAGCCTCGATACCACCATTTCCCACTTGGCGCTGCGCCATGCACAAAAATGGCCATACGGCTGGAGATGAGTCCCCCGCCCAAAGAGCCAGCAGGGAAAACTATGCCTTGTTCTAAAGCTCTTTGGGAACCGCTTGCGTAGCCCCACAGACCTGGGGGCTGCGGGCTTTCCTGCTGCCTTTAGCCTCGACACCACCCTTTCCCTCTTGGCGCCGGGCCAGGCACAAAAATGGCCATATGGCTGGAGATGGGTCCCATGCCCAAAGAGCCAGCAGGGAAAACTATGCCTTGTTCTAAAGCTCTTTGGGAACCGCTTGCGTAGCCCCACAGACCTGGGGGCTGCAGGCTTTCCTGCTGCCTTCAGACTCAAAGCCACGCTTTCCAACTTGGCGCCGCGCCAGGCACAAAAATGGCCATATGGCTGGAGATGGGTCCCCCGCGCAAAGAGCCTGCAGGGAAAGCTTTGTCTACAGTCAGTCAAGGTCGACGTACTCAACACTGATAAGAAAGATCACATGTGTTCTTGTGCTGAGGGATATCAAGTGGAAATCCTTCTCGCGGAGTGATCAAGCGATTTAAACTTTTCATCATAATCCAAAGTCTAACATGCAAAACAATTGTCTAAGCAAAGCACAATACAGTGAGTATTAGTAAAACAACAACAGAGTGAAGCATCTTGTTATAAAGTCCTGTAACTGTCGGTGACCATCCAAAAAGAGGATCTCCCCATCTATGTCCTTCGCCTCTCTTCACTCTTTCCAACGCTTGGTGTATTTCTTCAACCTGATGATGGACGGTAATCAAAGTTGTCTGTCTATTTTCTTGGGCCTCTTTCAAGAGTCGCTTCAATTCATTGTGTTTTAGCAGCTTCTTCACCAGGGAGAGATTCATTCCGATAGGGGTAGGCAACAATCTCGAATCAACGTATAATTAGGTTGTAGCAATTGAAAAGACGTAACAGGAGCTTAATAATTGAAGTCGCATCCCGTAACTTTGTGTTAGTAAAGTTCAAACACAAAGATTTGAGTGATTACTATGTCATCTCTGAATACAAGACTACAGGGAGACCTCATGCTAACGCACCCTTTCCCAATATAGTCAAGCACAGTCTCTGGGGTTTCATCGGGATGTGTCTCAAAGTGACAAGCATTCTGGTTGGTGTCAAGACAAAGGTCTTGTGCTTTGAGAGTATTACTCTCACAAATGAATCCTTGTTGGTCTCGTGAAACGCATGCGTCAACATCAGCAGTTTGCCATTTAGTCTCATTTTGTCGTGCCCAACCTCTGTGCTGTGTTGGATAGAGTAGAGCTCCTTGGTGATTCAACCCCAGTGCGATGATTGGGTATGTGGTGTATACGGAGGCATTGCGTATCGTTAAGACAAAAGCTGTGGCTTTGCTCTCAGTGGGATCGTAGGTGAAATTAACCAGATACCACCTGGACTGAAATTTTTTCTCAAATTCAATTGCGTTATCCCATATTACTTTTCGAATTTCGGTGGGCAAGGTGCCTTCTTTACCTTCCCTTATGATTGCGGCTGTCATAGATTGCATCCACAATTGGGCTTGGATACAACTAAGAGCCAAGGAAACATTGGTTTGAGTTGTACCAAGTGCATCTGTGATCAGCTGATGGTCTTTTTCACCCGTTTCTTCCCATTGAGGCAATATATTCTATAAAAGCCGTTGGTGGTTTCCCAATGCTAATAGAGAGGACTGTAGGGGATGTCTTAATTTGTCCAGATCAGTAGCGGTTGTGACTAGTTTGTTGGCAAGTATCTCAGCATCTATACTATTCAAGACTCCCAGGCCTGTTCCTAAGATACCAGTCGCATCCCTCTTCCGTCCGTGTGAAGTGGCAAGAGTTCGTTTGCGTAACCATGCTGACCATTCTGCATAAGATGTACTCAGGAATGGTGAGCAGGTGGGTTTGATCGCAGAGATTTTAATCTGCATTGACAATTCTGCTCGTTTGAGGGAATATGTGGGATTAAACAGTACCTGTTGTTGACCTGTGTGTGTTTAATAACGTAAGGGCCAATGTTGAAAATGTAAGGAGTTAGTCTAATGGAGGGCTTAGAAAAGAGAGAGGTGGTTTTTTTTTTTTTCTCTTAGAAGAGAGAGCCTTTGAGAGTTTGTGGGGTGTAGGTTCTGGATTCATTTCAGCAAGTTCAGGTGTATTTGAGTCAATCATAAATTCAAATAACAATTCTGTGCCCTTGTAGCCCCAAATACAGTACACTACTGTAGGTTTGATGAAAGTGAAATTGTGCCAGCAATCTGAATTTGGCTCCATAATTTTGTAACAATCAGTGTTGTATTTGTCCGCTTTGGTAGAGTCTACATAGATGGTTTTAATTACAGTTGGCCTGTGGTGATTAGACCCGTTGATAAATCGGCAACCAATGTGTGTTCTTGTGGAATAATTACTAAATTGGCCAAGAATACAAAAATACAGCATTGTTCACACATTAAGGAAAGTCATAAAATCAAGAGGCTTCTGAGGTAGAATACAGCCGCAGCTAGCACACGAAGAATGCAACAGCTGTGATTCCCTGTACAAGGTTGTTTGCGAAACTACACGAGGGATGGAACGGAACGCGCTTGTTCCGTGGCCTTCCCTTGTGACGAATAGCAGATATGGGGACGAGATGGTACTACGGAACTGATAAGCGGCTTACACGCCACCCGAGCCAACATTTCGTCAAATGTTGATGAAATGCTGTCCTTTTGTGCGAACTTTGCTCACCACAATGTACCAAAACACACCTCCATCCCGGAGGCTATCCGCCCCCGAGGTGTGAACACTCCTCCTTGAGTACATTAATCATAATAAAAGTACATATGACTAAAGTCACTCAAACTCCACTTTGAAGTTAAAAAAATAATATAAAAATAGCCCAAGAGAGGGGGAATGTCTGGGAAGACACCATCGCGAAGAATCCCACCGCTGTTTTCTGGGATCAGTCGACGGGCTGAGCCTTTCTTCCCCCTCATAAGGACGCCTTTGGGTAAGACTTTGATTACACCGAGTGCTTTCTCGGGGACTCTAGAAATTTCTCTAGAGAATCTCTACCCTACATTTATAGCCAGGCTGTATCGTTTATAATTTTGTCACGCGTTTGTCTATTTAACAATGTCTTTATTTGCACGTGCTTTGCAGACAGTGTATTTATCACCGGCAATCCTAAAGAACCTGTATATCTGTTGTTTAAATAAACTGCACTGTTTCAGTAGCTAGTCGTTTCGCTTTCTCACTGAACGCGACCAAAACTTGAGAGAGGCCGTGCTGGTTCAGGAGCACGACTAGACTGAAGGTGCAGCCCACTATTAGTGTCTCCAAATCGTAATAGTTTAACACATATTAAACGCGATTGGCCTGATAGTGCTGAATTGGGCATCACTCAGAATTGAAACCCAGCCGCACCTGGCCTCCCACCTCGGTGAGGAGTGTTAGAACGCAAGGGGGTTTATCTTCTGCCAAAACCGCTTGGCCCCGTTTCACGCAACAGAATTTGGCGTAGTCGGCAGGATTGCCATGGATAAACTGCTGCAAAAATATGATTGTGCCCCTTCCCAGGCTGGGAAGGAGTGGGCCCAAAAATTTTGGAAGGATGAAGAGAAAGTGGTGGAACGTATTGAAGAGCGTCGGGTTTCACAGAAGCTCAGAGCGGGGAAAGGCAAGGGTGTGATTTGTGCTGTGTTAGGCGCCTGTTTATCTTGTGCACAACAAGAAGCTAGAGAAACCCCCGCTCCTAATCTGATTTCAGCTGTAGAATATGCAACCCTGAAATCGGAGAATGAGGTGCTGAAGTCATCATTAGCCTTGCAAAAGGAGACAGGAGAAAGATTAAGAACTCAAGTCGATAAGCTTGTGAGTGAGAATGAATGTTTAGGAAACCGGAATGCTCAACTTGGGAGTGAAAATCGCCAACTTAAAATGTTATTGAAAGGGTGACCGGGCTCTTAGATAAAATGCAGCCCTCGACCCAGGTCCAACAGATTCGTAAGTTAATGTGTTATCCAAATTCCGGAACCCAGACCGGAGATTTTTTTGTCTAATAGTGAGGATGACGAAGAAGATGAGGAGGAAAGGACTTTTACTTTGAAATCCCAAGTTTTTCCTTTACGTCCTCTGGTTAAAACTGAAACTGCAGTTGATGATGGTGATGAAATTCACACCACTGTGCGTACCGTTCCATGGACACCAACCGAGTTAACAAAAATAAGGGAGAAATATTCGAGGCGACCAGAAGAGTCAGCTGTTGAGTACGTGTGGCGAGTTTCTTCTGAAGGGGGGGGCAGAATTATGCTGAGTGAGGAAGAAGCAGGAGACTCTTGGGGACCAGGAGTGTTTTTAACCACTATGCCTGGGGATCATAATTATTCCCTAACCGCTCGAGCAGCCTATTGGGCAAGGGGTATGGATCCGCGAGAGAGGGGGGAGCCGTTAGAGATTAGAGCTACAGGCTACTCTGATCTGTTTGCGGCTGTACGGAAAGCAGCTTGTCTGCAAGCCATGTATGACAGAGAGGAATTTCGGAAATCCCCAATGTCAGCCCCTATCGACCCGGATCGATTAGCCCCTCTCATCCGTGGTCTTCCCGATTGCCTGAAACCGTTCCTTGTTCGCACTCAAGATCGTATACGGGATGCTCGGGGTGCTCATGGGCGGGGCCGTCGTCACTACATGCCCACCTGGAATGTACAGGAAATAGATCAATATGGGCGCCGAATGGGCTGGGCCAGCCAAACTAGTGAGAAATCCTCCGAACACCCGCGAAAGGTTCGCCAAGTCCAAACTCACACTCAAAACCCTAAATCAGAGGGAAGGTTTAAGCCTGATAAGGACCGGAATGAGTTGTGGCGTAAAGCCCTACAATTAGGGGTGCCCCGACAATTCTTGCACGGTGACCCTACGGGAGATCTCCGTACGCTAGTCCAATCTCTACCTAGAAAGAATAATGCGGCTGGGGAGAAAAGTCTAACCAGAGAATCCCCAAGCCGTGAGAAAACTGTGCCTTCTGCACCGGAACATAACTTGATTGATTTGACAGAGTCCCAGCCACAACACTCCTATCCCCGGGGAGGGCACTGAGCAACCCTGTCGGGCAGGTACTAGCAATCCAATGGCGCTCTCATAAAGACTCCGAACCCGTTATTGTCATTCCTGTTGGACCCCGGAAGATATTGGTAAATTTTATTATTGATACCGGAGCCCAAATGTCTGCAATCACTAACGAAACAGCACAACTTCTAGGTATAAATCCCACCCGACGCAGAGTCAACTTCACAGGAATTGATGGTGTGGTAAAAACATGCCCCACTGCAAAAATTAACCTCTGGTTGCCGGGAGAGCAGCGAATGACTAGGGCAGAAGTGTTAGTGGGTGCCTCACGTAGACCCGACTCAAAGTGTCAGGGACCCGCACAGGAAGTTAAATTCCTGGGGGTCTGGTGGATTAAGGGAGCTGCTTCTGTCCCTCAGGATACCCTGAAAAAATAGAACATGGACAGAATCCTTCCAGCACGAAGGAGTTACAGCAGGTCCTGGGAACTTTAAGTTATTGGCGTAAACACATCCCTGGCTTTTCCATCATTGCTCGCCCCCTTCATAGCTTGCCAAAAAAGGGTAAATCCTGGGTGTGGACTGAACAACACACTAATGCTCTGCAATTACTAATAAAGGAGCTAAGGTTATTCCAACAACTTGGCCCCATACATCCAACTGACCCTGTCCATGTAGAATGGGGGCTCAGTGAACATGGTTCCCGTTGTAATTTATGGCAGAAGGGACCAGCAGGACCGGAGAGACCATTAGAATTTTGCTCACACTCCTTCAATGATACTGAATGCAGCTATTCAGACCTGGAGAAGGGTTTACTGTCCCTGGTGCGAGCGTTGCAACGAGCAGAGCAGATAAGAAGAGAACAGAGTGTGATCTTTCCTGGGACCTTTTCGCCTCCCAGATGTGGTCCTTAAAGGGACACCACCACCAGCTGGCATTGCCCAGAGACCTACAGTTCGAAAGTGGTATGCTTATTTAGAAGGCATTAATGAAATCAAGCCAGTCTCTGAAGGCAGTGTTAAAGTATCCAAGGCTACTTCACAAGGATACCAAAGGATATAGATGGTGCCCTATTGTTCCAATCCCCACCAAACAGACCATCTCCGATCCAAGAAGCACCTCCTTTGAGGGACAGCAGTGATCTTAGAGGAGTGTGGTTTACTGGTGCGTCATCTCACCGTGAAAAAAATAAGTGCAAATATAAGGCCGTAGCACTGGAAGTAACAACGGGAGAAAGAGCAATTGAAATAGGGGAGGGTAGGGGAACTCAGAGCTGTCCTACTAGCTGCACAACATGGAGCCACCTCCTTTTACGCTGAGTCATATGCTGTTCTTAAAGGAGCCACTGAATGGCTAGGACACTGGGCAGCCAACGATTGGCAGGTGAATAGAGTCCCAGTTTGGGAGACAGATAATTGGAAGCAACTGTTGGAAATAGGAGGACAGAGACCATTGCACATTGCTTGGGTAAAAGGCCACGATCGTTCAAACTCGATCACTGCTCAGTTCAACCAACAGGTAGATGGCCTCACGCGGCTGCAACAAATTGACATTGTAGATGATGGTCGGGAATGGGAACGCTTACTTGAATCGTTACATGTTAAACGTGGCCGCACAGGCCGTCCTGACCTGTGTCGGGAAGGTGGGTGGCTTGTGTCAGTTAAGCTGTGCGAACAAATAGTAACTGCCTGTTCACAATGTCGCCTACGACTCAGCAAAGATCATCCGAGTAAGGCGCCTCCCTTACACATGCGGGACAAGAAAGCGTTGTGGCATTCATGGCAGCTTGATTATATTGGGCCCTTGAGATCATCAGGTGGGAAAAGATATGTCCTGGTAGGAGTGGAGATTATCTCCAGCCTCAGTATGGCCAGCAGTTTCAAACCAGCTACGAGGGACAACACAGTGAAAGGCCTAACAGGGTGGTTCAGCACACTTCCCCTTCCCGACGAAATCCAGAGTGATAACGTTTCACACTTTACGGCTTCGGTGGTACAAGATTGGGCCAAGGAAGAAGGGATTCGATGGGTATTTCATACTCCCTGTTATCCCCAGGCTAATGGCATTGTTGAACGCACCAATAGATTGGTTAAGCGTTTTGCAAAAAGTCATGAACCTGGTTGGCATTTGCGATTGGATGATGCCATCTATCAACTAAATAACAAATGGAGTGGAGACGGCTGTCCTAAAATGAAAGCTTTCTGTGTACCTGCCAATATTATCTCGCCAAAGGCTGCCAATGAACCGGGAAAATACCCCGGAAGATTTCACCCTGGACTACCTGTGCTAGTGAAAATGCCTCAAAATGGGACGGTGCCAATGGTGCTAGCTACTCCCAAAAATCCCTATGCATGGGAAGCCAAGGATTGTTCAGGGAAGATACACCGGATCAGCACCCGGTGGACCGCACCTTCTTTTTAACCCCGTCGGTCGAATAAGACCGAGCAGATTTTCTTTTCCTTTATGTCTTACAGGAACCTTGGATGAGCTGTACAGACGGATTGGCCTACGCTACCTTTGAATGTCTCCAGGGAATCCTGACATTGAACCTGGCAATAATACTACTTTTATGATGTATGGCTATTTGGAGGCCCAAATTCTAAAATGACGAATTGGCAGATGGAATTGATGCTATTCAGTTTCACCTTTTTATTCCCTGTTGTTTGTAGTCAAAGAGACCCAGAGTGGCCATGGTCTCAAGCCTTTCTCGTCTATAATACAAGACTACAGGGAGACCTCATGCTAACGCACCCTTTCCCAATATAGTCAAGCACAGTCTCTGGGGTTTCATCGGGATGTGTCTCAAAGTGACAAGCATTCTGGTTGGTGTCAAGACAAAGGTCTTGTGCTTTGAGAGTATTACTCTCACAAATGAATCCTTGTTGGTCTCGTGAAACGCATGCGTCAACATCAGCAGTTTGCCATTTAGTCTCATTTTGTCGTGCCCAACCTCTGTGCTGTGTTGGATAGAGTAGAGCTCCTTGATGATTCAACCCCAGTGCGATGATTGGGTATATGGTGGATACTGAGGCATTGCGTATCGTTAAGACAAAAGCTGTGGCTTTGCTCTCAGTGGGATCGTAGGTGAAATTAACCAGATACCACCTGGACTGAAATTTTTTCTCAAATTCAATTGCGTTATCCCATATTACTTTTCGAATTTCGGTGGGCAAGGTGCCTTCTTCACCTTCCCTTATGATTTATGAGTTTTTGCAAAACGCTTAACCAATCCGTTGGTGCATTCAACAATGCCATTAGCCTGAGGATAATAGGGAGTATGAAATACCCATCGAATCCCTTCTTCTTTGGCCCAATCTTGTACCACTGTAGCGGTAAAGTGTGAACCGTTATCACTTTGGATTTCCTCGGGAAGGGGAAGTGTGCTGAGCCACCCTTTTAGGCCTTTCACTGTGTTGTCCCCAGCAGCTGATTTGAAGCCAGTGGCCATACTGAGGCTGGAGATAATCTCCACTCCGACTAGGACATATCTTTTCCCACCTGATGATCTCAAGGGCCCAATATAATCAATCTGCCATGAATGCCACAACATTTTCTTGTCCCGCATGTGTAAGGGAGGCGCCTTACTCGGATGATCTTTGCTGAGTCGTAGGCGACATTGTGACCAGGCAGTTACTACTTGTTCGCACAGCTTAACCGACACAGGCCACCCCCGGGCTAGACCTTCCTGATACAGATCAGCACGGCCTGTATGGCCAGGCTTAATATGTAACCATTCCCGACCATCATCTACAGTGTCAATTTGTTGTAGCCGCGTGAGGCTATCTACCTGTTGGTTGAACTGAGCAGTGATCGAGTTTGAACGATCGTGGCCTTTTACCCAAGCAATGTGCAATGGTCTCTGTCCTCCTATTTCCAACAGTTGCTTCCAACTGTCTGTCTCCCAGATCGGGACTCTATTCACCTGCCAATCATTGGCTGCCCAGTGTCCTAGCCATTCAGTGGCTCCTTTAAAAACAGCATATGAGTCAGTGTAAATGTAAGTAGCTCCATGTTGTGCAGCTAGTAGGACGGCTCTGAGTTCCCCTACTTGTGCCCTACCTTCTCCTGTTTCAATTGCTCTTTCCCCCGTTGCTACTTCCAGTGCTACGGCCTTGTATTTCCACTTACTGTTCTCACGGTGAGATGACACACCAGTAAACCACACTCCTGTAAGATCACTGCCTGCTTTCAGAGGAGGTGCTTCTTGGATTGGAGATGGTCTGTTTGGTGGGGATTGGAACAATAGGGCACCATCTCTATCCTTCTGGAGCATGGATACTTTGATACTACCTTCAGAGACTGGCATGATATCATTAATGCCTTCTAAATAAGCATACCACTTTCGAACTGTGGGTTTCTGGGCAATGCCAGCTGGCGGTGCTGTCCCTTTACGGACCACATCTAGGAGTCGAAAAGGGCCCCGAACAATCACGCTCTGTTCTCTCCTTATCTGCTCTGCTCGTTGCAATGCTCGCACCAGGGACAGTAAACCCTTCTCCAGGTCTGAATAGCTGCTCTCAGTATCATTAAAGGCGTGAGAGCTAAATTCTAATGGTCTCTCCGGTCCTGCTGGTCCCTTCTGGCATAAATTACAATGGGAACCATGTTCACTGAGCCCCCATTCTACATGGACAGGGTCAGTTGGATGTATGGGGCCAAGTTGTTGGAATAACCTTAGCTCTTTTATTAGCAATTCTAGTGCATTAGTGTGTTGTTCAGTCGACTCCCAGGATTTACCTTTTTTGAGCAAACAATAAAGGGGGCGAGCAATGATGGAAAAGCCAGGGATGTGTTTACGCTAATAACTTAAAGTTCCCAGGACTTGCTGTAACTCCTTCGTGCTGGAAGGATTCTGTCCATGTTCTATTTTTTCAGGGTATCCTGAGGGACAGAAGCAGCTCCCTTAATCCACCAGACCCCCAGGAATTTAACTTCCTGTGCGGGTCCCTGACACTTTGAGTCGGGAATTTCCAATCCCAAATCTGATAATGTTTTTCGGATGTTTTCCATCATGTCTTGTACACTTTCTTGGTTCTCTCCCCTATTAAGATGTCATCAATAATATATTGGTATATTGTACATCCCTGTGAAACAGGAATCTCTGATAGCACTTTAGCCAAAGCATTATGGGCAATAGTGGGGGAATGTTTGTATCCTTGCGGAAAGCGGTTAAAGGTATATTGGACTCCTTTCCATGTGAATGCAAACTGCGCTTTGTCCTGCTCAAGGAGGAGAATCATAAAAAAATATGTCTTTAAAATCTAAGGCAACCCTGCAAGGATGGGCAGCTCCTTTTATCATTGTCACAATTTCCGCGATATTCGGAACAGCAGCGGTCAGAGGTGCAGTGTTGGCGTTTAATTTTCCGTAATCTACTGTGAAACGCCATTGCCTTTTTGGTTTCTTTACTGGCCACACCGGTGAAAAATAAGGCGAGTGAATCCTCTTAATGATGTCCCTTTTTTCTAAATTTGATACCAATCTGGCTGCTCCTGCAACAGCAGTTGCAGGCAGTGGATACTACACGACAGCAGAGATTTTAGAGGGAGGGAAAAGTATGGAAGTTTCCAATAGACTCAATTTCACTGTGTCTATTACTTTTTCAAATCCTGCAAAACTTCACACTGTGGAGACATCATTAAGAAAAGGCATTAAGAAACCCTCGGACGGCAGGCTTTCGTGACGCCTTCAGCCTCAAAACAACCCTTTCCCACTTGGCGCCGCGCCAGGCACAAAAATGGCCATACGGCTGGAGATGGGTCCCCTGCCAAAAGAGCCAGCAGGTAAAACTATGCCTTGTTCTAAAGCTCTTTGGGAACCGCTTGCGTAGCCCCACAGACCTGGGGGCTGCGGGCTCTCCTGCTGCCTTCAGCCTCAAAGCCACCGTTTCCCGCTTGGCGCCGCGCCAGGCACAAAAATGGCCATACGGCTGGAGATGGGTCCCCCGCCCAAAGAGCCAGCAGGGAAAACTATGCCTTGTTCTAAAGCTCTTTGGGAACCGCTTGCGTAGCCCCACAGACCTGGGGGCTGCGGGCTCTCCTGCTGCCTTCAGCCTCAAAACCACCCTTTCCCATGACGCACCGCGCCAGGCACAAAAATGGCCTATGGCTGGAGATGGGTCCCATGCCCAAAGAGCCAGCAGGGAAAACTATGCCTTGTTCTAAAGCTCTTTGGGAACCGCTTGCGTAGCCCCACAGACCTGGGGGCTGCGGGCTTTGCTGCTGCCTTCAGCCTCAAAGCCACTCTTTCCCACTTGGCGCTTCGCCAGGCATTAAAATGGCCATATGGCTGGAGATGGGTCCCCCGCCCAAAGAGCCAGCAGGGAAAACTATGCCTTGTTCTAAAGCTCTTTGGAAACCGCTTGCGTAGCTGCACAGACCTGGGGGCTGCAGGCTTTCCTGCTGCCTTCAGCCTCGACACCACCCTTTCCCACTTGGCGTCGCGCCAGGCACAAAAATGGCCTATGGCTGGAGATGGGTCCCATGCCCAAAGACCCAGCAGGGAAAACTATGACTTGTTCTAAAGCTCTTTGGGAACCGTTTGCGTAGCCCCACAGACCTTGGGGCTGCAGGCTTTGCTCCTGCCTTCAGCCTCAAAGCCACCCTTTCCCCCTTGGTGCCGCGCCAGGCACAAAAATGGCCATACGGCTGGAGATGGGTCCCCCGCCCAAAGAGCCAGCAGGGAAAACTATGCCTTGTTCTAAAGCTCTTTGGGAACCGCTTGCGTAGCCCCACAGACCTGGGGGCTGCAGGCTTTCCTGCTGTCTTCAGCCTCAAAGCCACCCTTTCCCACTTGGCGCCGCATCAGGCACAAAAATGGCCTATGGCTGGAGATGGGTCCCATGCTCAAAGAGCCAGCAGGGAAAACTATGCCTTGTTCTAAAGCTCTTTGGGAACCGCTTGCGTAGCCCCACAGACCTGGGGGCTGCGGGCTTCCCTGCTGCATTCAGCCTCCACACCACCCTTTCCCACTTGGCGCCGCGCCAGGCACAAAAATGGCCTATGGCTGGAGATGGGTCCCCCGCCCAAAGAGCCAGCAGGGAAAACTATGCCTTGTTCTAAAGCTCTTTGGGAACCGCTTGCGTAGCCCCACAGACCTGGGGGCTGCGGGCTCTCCTGCTGCCTTCAGCCTCAAAGCCACCCTTTCCCGCTTGGCGCCGGGCCAGGCACAAAAATGGCCATACGGCTGGAGATGGGTCCCCCGCCCAAAGAGCCAGCAGGGAAAACTATGCCTTGTTCTAAAGCTCTTTGGGAACCGCTTGCGTAGCCCCACAGACCTGGGGGCTGCGGGCTTTGCTGCTGCCTTCAGCCTCAAAGCCACTCTTTCCCACTTGGCGCTTCGCCAGGCACAAAAATGGCCATATGGCTGGAGATGGGTCCCCCGCCCAAAGAGCCAGCAGGGAAAACTATGCCTTGTTCTAAAGCTCTTTGGAAACCGCTTGCGTAGCTGCACAGACCTGGGGGCTGCAGGCTTTCCTGCTGCCTTCAGCCTCGACACCACCCTTTCCCACTTGGCGTCGCGCCAAGCACAAAAATGGCCATACGGCTGGAGATGGGTCCCATGCCCAAAGAGCCAGCAGGGAAATTATGACTTGTTCTAAAGCTCTTTGGGAACCGCTTGCGTAGCCCCACAGACCTTGGGGCTGCAGGCTTTGCTCCTGCCTTCAGCCTCAAAGCCACCCTTTCCCACTTGGTGCCGCGCCAGGCACAAAAATGGCCATACGGCTGGAGATGGGTCCCCCGCCCAAAGAGCCAGCAGGGAAAACTATGCCTTGTTCTAAAGCTCTTTGGGAACCGCTTGCGTAGCCCCACAGACCTGGGGGCTGCAGGCTTTCCTGCTGTCTTCAGCCTCAAAGCCACCCTTTCCCACTTGGCGCCGCATCAGGCACAAAAATGGCCTATGGCTGGAGATGGGTCCCATGCTCAAAGAGCCAGCAGGGAAAACTATGCCTTGTTCTAAAGCTCTTTGGGAACCGCTTGCGTAGCCCCACAGACCTGGGGGCTGCGGGCTTCCCTGCTGCATTCAGCCTCCACACCACCCTTTCCCACTTGGCGCCGCGCCAGGCACAAATATGGCCTATGGCTGGAGATGGGTCCCCCGCCCAAAGAGACAGCAGGGAAAATTATGCCTTGTTCTAAAGCTCTTTGGGAACTGCTTGCGTAGTCCCACAGACCTGGGGGCTGCGGGCTTTCCTGCTGCCTTCAGCCTCAAAACCACCCTTTCCCACTACGCACCGCGCTAGGCATAGAAATAGCCATACGACTGGAGATGGGTCCCCCGCCCAAAGAGCCAGCAGGGAAAACTATGCCTTGTTCTAAAGCTCTTTGGGAACCGCTTGCATAGCCCCACAGACCTGGGGGCTGCAGGCTTTGCTGCTGCCTTCAGCCTCGACACCACCCTTTCCCACTTGGCGCCGCGCCAGGCACAAAAACGGCCTATGGCTGGAGATGGGTCCCCCGCCCAGAGAGCCAGCAGGGAAAATTATGCCTTGTTCTAAAGCTCTTTGGGAACTGCTTGCGTAGCCCCAGAGACCTTGGGGCTGCAGGCTTTCCTGCTGCCTTCAGCCTCAAAGCCACCCTTTCCCACTTGGCGCCGCGCCAGGCACAAAAATGGCCTATGGCTGGAGATGGGTCCCATGCTCAAAGAGCCAGCAGGGAAAACTATGCCTTGTTCTAAAGCTCTTTGGGAACCGCTTGCGTAGCCCCACAGACCTGGGGGCTGCGGGCTTTCCTGCTGCATTCAGCCTCAAAGCCACCCTTTCCCACTTGGCGCCGCGCCAGGCACAAAAATGGCCTATGGCTGGAGATGGGTCCCATGCTCAAAGAGCCAGCAGGGAAAACTATGCCTTGTTCTAAAGCTCTTTGGGAACCCCTTGCGTAGCCCCACAGACCTGGGGGTGTGGGCTTTGCTGCTGCCTTCAGCCTCAAAGCCACCGTTTCCCGCTTGGCGCCGGGCCAGGCACAAAAATGGCCATACGGCTGGAGATGGGTCCCCCGCCCAAAGAGCCAGCAGGGAAAACTATGCCTTGTTCTAAAGCTCTTTGGGAACCGCTTGCGTAGCCCCACAGACCTGGGGGCTGCGGGCTTTCCTGCTGCCTTCAGCCTCAAAACCACCCTTTCCCACTTGGCGCCGCGCCAGGCACAAAAATGGCCATACGGCTGGAGACGGGTCCCCCGCCCAAAGAGCCAGCAGGGAAAACTATGCCTTGTTCTAAAGCTCTTTGGGAACCGCTTGTGTAGCCCCACAGACCTGGGGGCTGCGGGCTTTCCTGCTGCCTTCAGCCTCGACACCACCCTTTCCCACTTGGCGCCGCGCCAGGCACAAAAATGGCCATACGGCTGGAGATGGGTCCCCCGCCCAGAGAGCCAGCAAGGAAAATTATGCCTTGTTCTAAAGCTCTTTGGGAACCGCTTGCGTAGCCCCACAGACCTGGGGGCTGCGGGCTTTCCTGCTGCCTTCAGCCTCAAAGCCACCCTTTCCCACTTGGCGTCGCGCCAGGCACAAAAATGGCCTATGGCTGCAGATGGGTCCCCCGCCCAAAGAGCCATCAGGGAAAACTATGCCTTGTTCTAAAGCTCTTTGGGAACCGCTTGCGTGGCCCCACAGACGTGGGGCCTGCAGGCTTTGCTGCTGCCTTCAGCCTCAAAGCCACCCTTTCCCACTTGGCGCCGCGCCAGGCACAAAAATGGCCTATGGCTGGAGATGGGTCCCATGCCCAAAGAGCCAGCAGGGAAAACTATGCCTTGTTCTAAAGCTCTTTGGGAACCGCTTGCTTGGCCCCACAGACCTGGGGGCTGCAGGCTTTGCTGCTGCTTTCAGCCTCAAAGCCACCCTTTCCCACTTGGCGCCGCGCCAGGCACAAAAATGGCCGTACGGCTGGAGATGGGTCCCCCGCCCAAAGAGCCAGCAGGGAAAACTATGCCTTGTTCTAAAGCTCTTTGGGAACCGCTTGCGTAGCCCCACAGACCTGGGGGCTGCGGGCTCTCCTGCTGCCTTCAGCCTCAAAGCCACCGTTTCCCGCTTGGCGCCGCGCCAGGCACAAAAATGGCCATACGGCTGGAGATGGGTCCCCCGCCCAAAGAGCCAGCAGGGAAAACTATGCCTTGTTCTAAAGCTCTTTGGGAACCGCTTGCGTAGCCCCACAGACCTGGGGGCTGCGGGCTCTCCTGCTGCCTTCAGCCTCAAAACCACCCTTTCCCATGACGCACCGCGCCAGGCACAAAAATGGCCTATGGCTGGAGATGGGTCCCATGCCCAAAGAGCCAGCAGGGAAAACTATGCCTTGTTCTAAAGCTCTTTGGGAACCGCTTGCGTAGCCCCACAGACCTGGGGGCTGCGGGCTTTGCTGCTGCCTTCAGCCTCAAAGCCACTCTTTCCCACTTGGCGCTTCGCCAGGCATTAAAATGGCCATATGGCTGGAGATGGGTCCCCCGCCCAAAGAGCCAGCAGGGAAAACTATGCCTTGTTCTAAAGCTCTTTGGAAACCGCTTGCGTAGCTGCACAGACCTGGGGGCTGCAGGCTTTCCTGCTGCCTTCAGCCTCGACACCACCCTTTCCCACTTGGCGTCGCGCCAGGCACAAAAATGGCCTATGGCTGGAGATGGGTCCCATGCCCAAAGACCCAGCAGGGAAAACTATGACTTGTTCTAAAGCTCTTTGGGAACCGTTTGCGTAGCCCCACAGACCTTGGGGCTGCAGGCTTTGCTCCTGCCTTCAGCCTCAAAGCCACCCTTTCCCCCTTGGTGCCGCGCCAGGCACAAAAATGGCCATACGGCTGGAGATGGGTCCCCCGCCCAAAGAGCCAGCAGGGAAAACTATGCCTTGTTCTAAAGCTCTTTGGGAACCGCTTGCGTAGCCCCACAGACCTGGGGGCTGCAGGCTTTCCTGCTGTCTTCAGCCTCAAAGCCACCCTTTCCCACTTGGCGCCGCATCAGGCACAAAAATGGCCTATGGCTGGAGATGGGTCCCATGCTCAAAGAGCCAGCAGGGAAAACTATGCCTTGTTCTAAAGCTCTTTGGGAACCGCTTGCGTAGCCCCACAGACCTGGGGGCTGCGGGCTTCCCTGCTGCATTCAGCCTCCACACCACCCTTTCCCACTTGGCGCCGCGCCAGGCACAAAAATGGCCTATGGCTGGAGATGGGTCCCCCGCCCAAAGAGCCAGCAGGGAAAACTATGCCTTGTTCTAAAGCTCTTTGGGAACCGCTTGCGTAGCCCCACAGACCTGGGGGCTGCGGGCTCTCCTGCTGCCTTCAGCCTCAAAGCCACCCTTTCCCGCTTGGCGCCGGGCCAGGCACAAAAATGGCCATACGGCTGGAGATGGGTCCCCCGCCCAAAGAGCCAGCAGGGAAAACTATGCCTTGTTCTAAAGCTCTTTGGGAACCGCTTGCGTAGCCCCACAGACCTGGGGGCTGCGGGCTTTGCTGCTGCCTTCAGCCTCAAAGCCACTCTTTCCCACTTGGCGCTTCGCCAGGCACAAAAATGGCCATATGGCTGGAGATGGGTCCCCCGCCCAAAGAGCCAGCAGGGAAAACTATGCCTTGTTCTAAAGCTCTTTGGAAACCGCTTGCGTAGCTGCACAGACCTGGGGGCTGCAGGCTTTCCTGCTGCCTTCAGCCTCGACACCACCCTTTCCCACTTGGCGTCGCGCCAAGCACAAAAATGGCCATACGGCTGGAGATGGGTCCCATGCCCAAAGAGCCAGCAGGGAAATTATGACTTGTTCTAAAGCTCTTTGGGAACCGCTTGCGTAGCCCCACAGACCTTGGGGCTGCAGGCTTTGCTCCTGCCTTCAGCCTCAAAGCCACCCTTTCCCACTTGGTGCCGCGCCAGGCACAAAAATGGCCATACGGCTGGAGATGGGTCCCCCGCCCAAAGAGCCAGCAGGGAAAACTATGCCTTGTTCTAAAGCTCTTTGGGAACCGCTTGCGTAGCCCCACAGACCTGGGGGCTGCAGGCTTTCCTGCTGTCTTCAGCCTCAAAGCCACCCTTTCCCACTTGGCGCCGCATCAGGCACAAAAATGGCCTATGGCTGGAGATGGGTCCCATGCTCAAAGAGCCAGCAGGGAAAACTATGCCTTGTTCTAAAGCTCTTTGGGAACCGCTTGCGTAGCCCCACAGACCTGGGGGCTGCGGGCTTCCCTGCTGCATTCAGCCTCCACACCACCCTTTCCCACTTGGCGCCGCGCCAGGCACAAATATGGCCTATGGCTGGAGATGGGTCCCCCGCCCAAAGAGACAGCAGGGAAAATTATGCCTTGTTCTAAAGCTCTTTGGGAACTGCTTGCGTAGTCCCACAGACCTGGGGGCTGCGGGCTTTCCTGCTGCCTTCAGCCTCAAAACCACCCTTTCCCACTACGCACCGCGCTAGGCATAGAAATAGCCATACGACTGGAGATGGGTCCCCCGCCCAAAGAGCCAGCAGGGAAAACTATGCCTTGTTCTAAAGCTCTTTGGGAACCGCTTGCATAGCCCCACAGACCTGGGGGCTGCAGGCTTTGCTGCTGCCTTCAGCCTCGACACCACCCTTTCCCACTTGGCGCCGCGCCAGGCACAAAAACGGCCTATGGCTGGAGATGGGTCCCCCGCCCAGAGAGCCAGCAGGGAAAATTATGCCTTGTTCTAAAGCTCTTTGGGAACTGCTTGCGTAGCCCCAGAGACCTTGGGGCTGCAGGCTTTCCTGCTGCCTTCAGCCTCAAAGCCACCCTTTCCCACTTGGCACCGCGCCAGGCACAAAAATGGCCTATGGCTGGAGATGGGTCCCATGCTCAAAGAGCCAGCAGGGAAAACTATGCCTTGTTCTAAAGCTCTTTGGGAACCGCTTGCGTAGCCCCACAGACCTGGGGGCTGCGGGCTTTCCTGCTGCATTCAGCCTCAAAGCCACCCTTTCCCACTTGGCGCCGCGCCAGGCACAAAAATGGCCTATGGCTGGAGATGGGTCCCATGCTCAAAGAGCCAGCAGGGAAAACTATGCCTTGTTCTAAAGCTCTTTGGGAACCCCTTGCGTAGCCCCACAGACCTGGGGGTGTGGGCTTTGCTGCTGCCTTCAGCCTCAAAGCCACCGTTTCCCGCTTGGCGCCGGGCCAGGCACAAAAATGGCCATACGGCTGGAGATGGGTCCCCCGCCCAAAGAGCCAGCAGGGAAAACTATGCCTTGTTCTAAAGCTCTTTGGGAACCGCTTGCGTAGCCCCACAGACCTGGGGGCTGCGGGCTTTCCTGCTGCCTTCAGCCTCAAAACCACCCTTTCCCACTTGGCGCCGCGCCAGGCACAAAAATGGCCATACGGCTGGAGACGGGTCCCCCGCCCAAAGAGCCAGCAGGGAAAACTATGCCTTGTTCTAAAGCTCTTTGGGAACCGCTTGTGTAGCCCCACAGACCTGGGGGCTGCGGGCTTTCCTGCTGCCTTCAGCCTCGACACCACCCTTTCCCACTTGGCGCCGCGCCAGGCACAAAAATGGCCATACGGCTGGAGATGGGTCCCCCGCCCAGAGAGCCAGCAAGGAAAATTATGCCTTGTTCTAAAGCTCTTTGGGAACCGCTTGCGTAGCCCCACAGACCTGGGGGCTGCGGGCTTTCCTGCTGCCTTCAGCCTCAAAGCCACCCTTTCCCACTTGGCGTCGCGCCAGGCACAAAAATGGCCTATGGCTGCAGATGGGTCCCCCGCCCAAAGAGCCATCAGGGAAAACTATGCCTTGTTCTAAAGCTCTTTGGGAACCGCTTGCGTGGCCCCACAGACGTGGGGCCTGCAGGCTTTGCTGCTGCCTTCAGCCTCAAAGCCACCCTTTCCCACTTGGCGCCGCGCCAGGCACAAAAATGGCCTATGGCTGGAGATGGGTCCCATGCCCAAAGAGCCAGCAGGGAAAACTATGCCTTGTTCTAAAGCTCTTTGGGAACCGCTTGCTTGGCCCCACAGACCTGGGGGCTGCAGGCTTTGCTGCTGCTTTCAGCCTCAAAGCCACCCTTTCCCACTTGGCGCCGCGCCAGGCACAAAAATGGCCGTACGGCTGGAGATGGGTCCCCCGCCCAAAGAGCCAGCAGGGAAAACTATGCCTTGTTCTAAAGCTCTTTGGGAACCGCTTGCGTAGCCGCACAGACCTGGGGGCTGCGGGCTTTCCTGCTGCCTTCAGCGTCAAAACCACCCTTTACCACTACGCACCGCGCCAGGCACAAAAATGGCCATACGGCTGGAAATGGGTCCCCCGTCCAAAGAGCCAGCAGGGAAAACTATGCCTTGTTCTAAAGCTCTTTGGGAACCGCTTGCATAGCCCCACAGACCTGGGGGCTGCAGGCTTTGCTGCTGCCTTCAGCCTCGACACCACCCTTTCCCACTTGGCGCCGCGCCAGGCACAAAAACGGCCTATGGCTGGAGATGGGTCCCCCGCCCAGAGAGCCAGCAGGGAAAATTATGCCTTGTTCTAAAGCTCTTTGGGAACCGCTTGCGTAGCCGCACAGACCTGGGGGCTGCGGGCTTTCCTGCTGCCTTCAGCCTCAAAAACACCCTTTACCACTACGCACCGCGCTAGGCATAGAAATAGCCATACGACTGGAGATGGGTCCCCCGCCCAAAGAGCCAGCAGGGAAAACTATGCCTTGTTCTAAAGCTCTTTGGGAACCGCTTGCATAGCCCCACAGACCTGGGGGCTGCAGGCTTTGCTGCTGCCTTCAGCCTCGACACCACCCTTTCCCACTTGGCGCCGCGCCAGGCACAAAAACGGCCTATGGCTGGAGATGGGTCCCCCGCCCAGAGAGCCAGCAGGGAAAATTATGCCTTGTTCTAAAGCTCTTTGGGAACTGCTTGCGTAGCCCCAGAGACCTTGGGGCTGCAGGCTTTCCTGCTGCCTTCAGCCTCAAAGCCACCCTTTCCCACTTGGCGCCGCGCCAGGCACAAAAATGGCCTATGGCTGGAGATGGGTCCCATGCTCAAAGAGCCAGCAGGGAAAACTATGCCTTGTTCTAAAGCTCTTTGGGAACCGCTTGCGTAGCCCCACAGACCTGGGGGCTGCGGGCTTTCCTGCTGCATTCAGCCTCAAAGCCACCCTTTCCCACTTGGCGCCGCGCCAGGCACAAAAATGGCCTATGGCTGGAGATGGGTCCCATGCTCAAAGAGCCAGCAGGGAAAACTATGCCTTGTTCTAAAGCTCTTTGGGAACCGCTTGCGTAGCCCCACAGACCTGGGGGTGTGGGCTTTGCTGCTGCCTTCAGCCTCAAAGCCACCGTTTCCCGCTTGGCGCCGGGCCAGGCACAAAAATGGCCATACGGCTGGAGATGGGTCCCCCGCCCAGAGAGCCAGCAAGGAAAATTATGCCTTGTTCTAAAGCTCTTTGGGAACCGCTTGCGTAGCCCCAGAGACCTGGCGCTGCGGGCTTTGCTGCTGCCTTCAGCCTCAAAGCCACCCTTTCCCACTTGGTGTCGCGCCAGGCACAAAAATGGCCTATGGCTGGAGATGGGTCCCATGCCCAAAGACCCAGCAGGGAAAACTATGCCTTGTTCTAAAGCTCTTTGGGAACCGCTTGCGTAGCCCCACAGACCTGGGGGCTGCAGGCTTTGCTGCTGCCTTCAGCCTCAAAGCCACCCTTTCCCACTTGGCGTCGCGCTAGGCACAAAAATGGCCATACGGCTGGAGATGGGTCCCCCGCCCAGAGAGCCAGCAAGGAAAATTTTGCCTTGTTCTAAAGCTCTTTGGGAACCGCTTGCGTAGCCGCACAGACCTGGGGGCTGCAGGCTTTGCTGCTGCCTTCAGCCTCAAAGCCACCCTTTCCCACTTGGCGCCGTGCTAGGCACAAAAATGGTCTATGGCTGGAGATGGGTCCCCCGCCCAGAGAGCCAGCAGGGAAAACTATGCCTTGTTCTAAAGCTCTTTGGGAACCGCTTGCGTAGCCCTACAGACATGGGGGCTGCGGGCTTTCCTGCTGCCTTCAGCCTCGACACCACCCTTTCCCACTTGGCGCCGTGCCAGGCACAAAAATGGCCATACGGCTGGAGATGGGTCCCCCGCCCAAAGAGCCAGCAGGGAAAACTATGCCTTGTTCTAAAGCTCTTTGGGAACCGCTTGCGTAGCCCCAAAGACCTGGGGGCTGCGGGCTTTCCTGCTGCCTTCAGCCTCAAAACCACCCTTTCCCACTACGCACCGCGCCAGGCATAAAAATAGCCATACGACTGGAGATGGGTCCCCCGCCCAAAGAGCCAGCAGGGAAAACTATGCCTTGTTCTAAAGCTCTTTGGGAACCGCTTGCATAGCCCCACAGACCTGGGGGCTGCAGGCTTTGCTGCTGCCTTCAGCCTCAAAGCCACCCTTTCCCACTTGGCGCCGCGCCAGGCACAAAAACGGCCTATGGCTGGAGATGGGTCCCCCGCCCAGAGAGCCAGCAGGGAAAATTATGCCTTGTTCTAAAGCTATTTGGGAACTGCTTGCGTAGCCCCAGAGACTTGGGGGCTGCAGGCTTTCCTGCTGCCTTCAGCCTCAAAGCCACCCTTTCCCACTTGGCGCCGCGCCAGGCACAAAAATGGCCATACGGCTGGAGATGGGTCCCATGCCCAAAGAGCCAGCAGGGAAAACTATGCCTTGTTCTAAAGCTCTTTGGGAACCGCTTGCTTGGCCCCACAGACCTGGGGGCTGCAGGCTTTGCTGCTGCCTTCAGCCTCAAAACCACCCTTTCCCACTTGGCGCCGCGCCAGGCACAAAAATGGCCATACGGCTGGAGATGGGTCCCCCGCCCAAAGAGCCAGCAGGGAAAACTATGCCTTGTTCTAAAGCTCTTTGGGAACCGCTTGCGTAGCCGCACAGACCTGGGGGCTGCGGGCTTTCCTGCTGCCTTCAGCCTCAAAACCACCCTTTCCCACTTGGCGCCGCGCCAGGCACAAAAATGGCCATACGGCTGGAGATGGGTCCCATGCCCAAAGACCCAGCAGGGAAAACTATGCCTTGTTCTAAAGCTCTTTGGGAACCGCTTGCGTAGCCCCACAGACCTGGGGGCTGCGGGCTTTGCTGCTGCCTTCAGCCTCAAAGCCACCCTTTCCCACTTGGCGTCGCGCTAGGCACAAAAATGGCCATACGGCTGGAGATGGGTCCCCCGCCCAGAGAGCCAGCAAGGAAAATTATGCCTTGTTCTAAAGCTCTTTGGGAACCGCTTGCGTAGCCGCACAGACCTGGGGGCTGCGGGCTTTCCTGCTGCCTTCAGCCTCAAAGCCACCCTTTCCCACTTGGCGCCGCATCAGGCACAAAAATGGCCTATGGCTGGAGATGGGTCCCATGCCCAAAGAGCCAGCAAGGAAAACTATGCCTTGTTCTAAAGCTCTTTGGGAACCGCTTGCGTAGCCCCACAGACCTGGGGGCTGCAGGCTTTCCTGCTGCCTTCAGCCTCAAAGCCACCCTTTCACACTTGGCACTCCATCAGGCAAAAAAATGGCCTATGGCTGGAGATCGGTCCCATGCCCAAAGACCCAGCAAGGAAAACTATGCCTTGTACTAAAGCTCTTTGGGAACCGCTTGCGTGGCCCCACAGACGTGGGGCCTGCAGGCTTTGCTGCTGCCTTCAGCCTCAAAGCCACCCTTTCCCACTTGGCGCCGCGCCAGGCACAAAAATGGCCTATGGCTGGAGATGGGTCCCATGCCCAAAGAGCCAGCAGGGAAAACTATGCCTTGTTCTAAAGCTCTTTGGGAACCGCTTGCTTGGCCCCACAGACCTGGGGGCTGCAGGCTTTGCTGCTGCCTTCAGCCTCAAAACCACCCTTTCCCACTTGGCGCCGCGCCAGGCACAAAAATGGCCATACGGCTGGAGATGGGTCCCCCGCCCAAAGAGCCAGCAGGGAAAACTATGCCTTGTTCTAAAGCTCTTTGGGAACCGCTTGCGTAGCCGCACAGACCTGGGGGCTGCGGGCTTTCCTGCTGCCTTCAGCGTCAAAACCACCCTTTACCACTACGCACCGCGCCAGGCACAAAAATGGCCATACGGCTGGAGATGGGTCCCCCGCCCAAAGAGCCAGCAGGGAAAACTATGCCTTGTTCTAAAGCCCTTTGGGAACCGCTTGCGTAGCCCCACAGACCTGGGGGCTGCGGGCTTTCCTGCTGCCTTCAGCCTCGACACCACCCTTTCCCACTTGGCGCCGCGCCAGGCACAAAAATGGCCATACGGCTGGAGATGGGTCCCCCGCCCAGAGAGCCAGCAAGGAAAATTATGCCTTGTTCTAAAGCTCTTTGGGAACCGCTTGCGTAGCCCCACAGACCTGGCGCTGCGGGCTTTCCTGCTGCCTTCAGCCTCAAAGCCACCCTTTCCCACTTGGTGTCGCGCCAGGCACAAAAATGGCCTATGGCTGGAGATGGGTCCCATGCCCAAAGACCCAGCAGGGAAAACTATGCCTTGTTCTAAAGCTCTTTGGGAACCGCTTGCGTAGCCCCACAGACCTGGGGGCTGCAGGCTTTGCTGCTGCCTTCAGCCTCAAAGCCACCCTTTCCCACTTGGCGTCGCGCTAGGCACAAAAATGGCCATACGGCTGGAGATGGGTCCCCCGCCCAGAGAGCCAGCAAGGAAAATTTTGCCTTGTTCTAAAGCTCTTTGGGAACCGCTTGCGTAGCCGCACAGACCTGGGGGCTGCTGGCTTTCCTGCTGCCTTCAGCCTCAAAGCCACCCTTTCCCACTTGGCGCCGCATCAGGCACAAAAATGGCCTATGGCTGGAGATGGGGCCCATGCCCAAAGAGCCAGCAAGGAAAACTATGCCTTGTTCTAAAGCTCTTTGGGAACTGCTTGCGTAGCCCCACAGACCTGGGGGCTGCAGGCTTTCCTGCTGCCTTCAGCCTCAAAGCCACCCTTTCCCACTTGGCACTCCATCAGGTAAAAAAATGGCCTATGGCTGGAGATCGGTCCCATGCCCAAAGACCCAGCAAGGAAAACTATGCCTTGTTCTAAAGCTCTTTGGGAACCGCTTGCGTGGCCCCACAGACGTGGGGCCTGCAGGCTTTGCTGCTGCCTTCAGCCTCAAAGCCACCCTTTCCCACTTGGCGCCGCGCTAGGCACAAAAATGGTCTATGGCTGGAGATGGGTCCCCCGCCCAGAGAGCCAGCAGGGAAAACTATGCCTTGTTCTAAAGCTCTTTGGGAACCGCTTGCGTAGCCCTACAGACCTGGGGGCTGCGGGCTTTCCTGCTGCCTTCAGCCTCGACACCACCCTTTCCCACTTGGCGCCGTGCCAGGCACAAAAATGGCCATACGGCTGGAGATGGGTCCCCCGCCCAAAGAGCCAGCAGGGAAAACTATGCCTTGTTCTAAAGCTCTTTGGGAACCGCTTGCGTAGCCCCACAGACCTGGGGGCTGCGGGCTTTCCTGCTGCCTTCAGCCTCAAAACCACCCTTTCCCACTACGCACCGCGCCAGGCATAAAAATAGCCATACGACTGGAGATGGGTCCCCCGCCCAAAGAGCCAGCAGGGAAAACTATGCCTTGTTCTAAAGCTCTTTGGGAACCGCTTGCATAGCCCCACAGACCTGGGGGCTGCAGGCTTTGCTGCTGCCTTCAGCCTCGACAGCACCCTTTCCCACTTGGCGCCGTGCCAGGCACAAAAACGGCCTATGGCTGGAGATGGGTCCCCCGCCCAGAGAGCCAGCAGGGAAAATTATGCCTTGTTCTAAAGCTCTTTGGGAACTGCTTGCGTAGCCCCAGAGACTTGGGGGCTGCAGGCTTTCCTGCTGCCTTCAGCCTCAAAGCCACCCTTTCCCACTTGGCGCCGCGCCAGGCACAAAAATGGCCTATGGCTGGAGATGGGTCCCATGCCCAAAGAGCCAGCAGGGAAAACTATGCCTTGTTCTAAAGCTCTTTGGGAACCGCTTGCTTGGCCCCACAGACCTGGGGGCTGCAGGCTTTGCTGCTGCCTTCAGCCTCAAAACCACCCTTTCCCACTTGGCGCCGCGCCAGGCACAAAAATGGCCATACGGCTGGAGATGGGTCCCCCGCCCAAAGAGCCAGCAGGGAAAACTATGCCTTGTTCTAAAGCTCTTTGGGAACCGCTTGTGTAGCCCCACAGACCTGGGGGCTGCGGGCTTTCCTGCTGCCTTCAGCCTCGACACCACCCTTTCCCACTTGGCGCCGCGCCAGGCACAAAAATGGCCATACGGCTGGAGATGGGTCCCCCGCCCAGAGAGCCAGCAAGGAAAATTATGCCTTGTTCTAAAGCTCTTTGGGAACCGCTTGCGTAGCCCCACAGACCTGGGGGCTGCGGGCTTTCCTGCTGCCTTCAGCCTCAAAGCCACCCTTTCCCACTTGGCGTCGCGCCAGGCACAAAAATGGCCTATGGCTGGAGATGGGTCCCATGCCCAAAGAGCCAGCAGGGAAAACTATGCCTTGTTCTAAAGCTCTTTGGGAACCGCTTGCGTAGCCCCACAGACCTGGGGGCTGCGGGCTTTGCTGCTGCCTTCAGCCTCAAAGCCACCCTTTCCCACTTGGCGTCGCGCTAGGCACAAAAATGGCCATACGGCTGGAGATGGGTCCCCCGCCCAGAGAGCCAGCAAGGAAAATTATGCCTTGTTCTAAATCTCTTTCGGAACCGCTTGCGTAGCCGCACAGACCTGGGGGCTGCGGCCTTTCCTGCTGCCTTCAGCCTCAAAGCCACCCTTTCCCACTTGGCGCCGCATCAGGCACAAAAATGGCCTATGGCTGGAGATGGGTCCCATGCCCAAAGAGCCAGCAAGGAAAACTATGCCTTGTTCTAAAGCTCTTTGGGAACCGCTTGCGTAGCCCCACAGACCTGGGGGCTGCAGGCTTTCCTGCTGCCTTCAGCCTCAAAGCCACCCTTTCCCACTTGGCACTCCATCAGGCAAAAAAATGGCCTATGGCTGGAGATCGGTCCCATGCCCAAAGACCCAGCAAGGAAAACTATGCCTTGTTCTAAAGCTCTTTGGGAACCGCTTGCGTGGCCCCACAGACGTGGGGCCTGCAGGCTTTGCTGCTGCCTTCAGCCTCAAAGCCACCCTTTCCCACTTGGCGCCGCGCCAGGCACAAAAATGGCCTATGGCTGGAGATGGGTCCCATGCCTAAAGAGCCAGCAGGGAAAACTATGCCTTGTTCTAAAGCTCTTTGGGAACCGCTTGCTTGGCCCCACAGACCTGGGGGCTGCAGGCTTTGCTGCTGCCTTCAGCCTCAAAACCACCCTTTCCCACTTGGCGCCGCGCCAGGCACAAAAATGGCCATACGGCTGGAGATGGGTCCCCCGCCCAAAGAGCCAGCAGGGAAAACTATGCCTTGTTCTAAAGCTCTTTGGGAACCGCTTGCGTAGCCCCACACACCTGGGGGCTGCGGGCTTTCCTGCTGCCTTCAGCCTCAAAACCACCCTTTACCACTACGCACCGCGCCAGGCACAAAAATGGCCATACGGCTGGAAATGGGTCCCCCGTCCAAAGAGCCAGCAGGGAAAACTATGCCTTCTTCTAAAGCTCTTTGGGAACCGCTTGCGTAGCCCCACAGACCTGGGGGCTGCAGGCTTTCCTGCTGCCTTCAGCCTCAAAGCCACCCTTTCCCACTTGGCGCCCTATCAGGCACAAAAATGGCCTATGGCTGGAGATGGGTCCCATGCCCAAAGAGCCATCAGGGAAAACTATGCCTTGTTCTAAAGCTCTTTGGGAACCGCTTGCTTGGCCCCACAGACCTGGGGGCTGCAGGCTTTCCTGCTGCCTTCAGCCTCAAAACCACCCTTTCCCACTACGCACCGCGCCAGGCACAAAAATGGCCATACGGCTGGAGATGGGTCCCCCGCCCAAAGAGCCAGCAGGGAAAACTATGCCTTGTTCTAAAGCTCTTTGGGAACCGCTTGTGTAGCCCCACAGACCTGGGGGCTGCGGGCTTTCCTGCTGCCTTCAGCCTCGATACCACCCTTTCCCACTTGGCGCCGCGCCAGGCACAAAAATGGCCATACGGCTGGAGATGGGTCCCATGCCCAAAGACCCAGCAGGGAAAACTATGCCTTGTTCTAAAGCTCTTTGGGAACCGCTTGCGTAGCCCCACAGACCTGGGGGCTGCGGGCTTTCCTGCTGCCTTCAGCCTCAAAGCCACCCTTTCCCACTTGGCGTCGCGCTAGGCACAAAAATGGCCATACGGCTGGAGATGGGTCCCCCGCCCAGAGAGCCAGCAAGGAAAATTATGCCTTGTTCTAAAGCTCTTTGGGAACCGCTTGCGTAGCCGCACAGACCTGGGGGCTGCGGGCTTTCCTGCTGCCTTCAGCCTCAAAGCCACCCTTTCCCACTTGGCGCCGCATCAGGCACAAAAATGGCCTATGGCTGGAGATGGGTCCCATGCCCAAAGAGCCAGCAAGGAAAACTATGCCTTGTTCTAAAGCTCTTTGGGAACCGCTTGCGTAGCCCCACAGACCTGGGGGCTGCAGGCTTTCCTGCTGCCTTCAGCCTCAAAGCCACCCTTTCACACTTGGCACTCCATCAGGCAAAAAAATGGCCTATGGCTGGAGATCGGTCCCATGCCCAAAGACCCAGCAAGGAAAACTATGCCTTGTTCTAAAGCTCTTTGGGAACCGCTTGCGTGGCCCCACAGACGTGGGGCCTGCAGGCTTTGCTGCTGCCTTCAGCCTCAAAGCCACCCTTTCCCACTTGGCGCCGCGCCAGGCACAAAAATGGCCTATGGCTGGAGATGGGTCCCATGCCCAAAGAGCCAGCAGGGAAAACTATGCCTTCTTCTAAAGCTCTTTGGGAACCGCTTGCGTAGCCCCACAGACGTGGGGGCTGCAGGCTTTGCTGCTGCCTTCAGCCTCAAAACCACCCTTTCCCACTTGGCGCCGCGCCAGGCACAAAAATGGCCATACGGCTGGAGATGGGTCCCCCGCCCAAAGAGCCAGCAGGGAAAACTATGCCTTGTTCTAAAGCTCTTTGGGAACCGCTTGCGTAGCCGCACAGACCTGGGGGCTGCGGGCTTTGCTGCTGCCTTCAGCGTCAAAACCACCCTTTACCACTACGCAACGCGCCAGGCACAAAAATGGCCATACGGCTGGAAATGGGTCCCCCGCCCAAAGAGCCAGCAGGGAAAACTATGCCTTCTTCTAAAGCTCTTTGGGAACCGCTTGCGTAGCCCCACAGACCTGGGGGCTGCAGGCTTTCCTGCTGCCTTCAGCCTCAAAGCCACCCTTTCCCACTTGGCGCCCTATCAGGCACAAAAATGGCCTATGGCTGGAGATGGGTCCCCCGCCCAGAGAGCCAGCAAGGAAAATTATGCCTTGTTCTAAAGCTCTTTGGGAACCGCTTGCGTAGCCCCACAGACCTGGGGGCTGCGGGCTTTCCTGCTGCCTTCAGCCTCGACACCACCCTTTCCCACTTGGCGCCGCGCCAGGCACAAAAATGGCCATACGGCTGGAGATGGGTCCCCCGCCCAGAGAGCCAGCAAGGAAAATTATGCCTTGTTCTAAAGCTCTTTGGGAACCGCTTGCGTAGCCCCACAGACCTGGCGCTGCGGGCTTTCCTGCTGCCTTCAGCCTCAAAGCCACCCTTTCCCACTTGGTGTCGCGCCAGGCACAAAAATGGCCTATGGCTGGAGATGGGTCCCATGCCCAAAGACCCAGCAGGGAAAACTATGCCTTGTTCTAAAGCTCTTTGGGAACCGCTTGCGTAGCCCCACAGACCTGGGGGCTGCAGGCTTTGCTGCTGCCTTCAGCCTCAAATCCACCCTTTCCCACTTGGTGTCGCGCTAGGCACAAAAATGGCCATACGGCTGGAGATGGGTCCCCCGCTCAGAGAGCCAGCAAGGAAAATTTTGCCTTGTTCTAAAGCTCTTTGGGAACCGCTTGCGTAGCCGCACAGACCTGGGGGCTGCGGGCTTTCCTGCTGCCTTCAGCCTCAAAGCCACCCTTTCCCACTTGGCGCCGCATCAGGCACAAAAATGGCCTATGGCTGGAGATGGGGCCCATGCCCAAAGAGCCAGCAAGGAAAACTATGCCTTGTTCTAAAGCTCTTTGGGAAACGCTTGCGTAGCCCCACAGACCTGGGGGCTGCAGGCTTTCCTGCTGCCTTCAGCCTCAAAGCCACCCTTTCCCACTTGGCACTCCATCAGGTAAAAAAATGGCCTATGGCTGGAGATCGGTCCCATGCCCAAAGAGCCAGCAAGGAAAACTATGCCTTGTTCTAAAGCTCTTTGGGAACCGCTTGCGTGGCCCCACAGACGTGGGGCCTGCAGGCTTTGCTGCTGCCTTCAGCCTCAAAGCCACCCTTTCCCACTTGGCGCCGCGCTAGGCACAAAAATGGTCTATGGCTGGAGATGGGTCCCCCGCCCAGAGAGCCAGCAGGGAAAACTATGCCTTGTTCTAAAGCTCTTTGGGAACCGCTTGCGTAGCCCTACAGACATGGGGGCTGCGGGCTTTCCTGCTGCCTTCAGCCTCGACACCACCCTTTCCCACTTGGCGCCGTGCCAGGCACAAAAATGGCCATACGGCTGGAGATGGGTCCCCCGCCCAAAGAGCCAGCAGGGAAAACTATGCCTTGTTCTAAAGCTCTTTGGGAACCGCTTGCGTAGCCCCAAAGACCTGGGGGCTGTGGGCTTTCCTGCTGCCTTCAGCCTCAAAACCACCCTTTCCCACTACGCACCGCGCCAGGCATAAAAATAGCCATACGACTGGAGATGGGTCCCCCGCCCAAAGAGCCAGCAGGGAAAACTATGCCTTGTTCTAAAGCTCTTTGGGAACCGCTTGCATAGCCCCACAGACCTGGGGGCTGCAGGCTTTGCTGCTGCCTTCAGCCTCGACAGCACCCTTTCCCACTTGGCGCCGCGCCAGGCACAAAAACGGCCTATGGCTGGAGATGGGTCCCCCGCCCAGAGAGCCAGCAGGGAAAATTATGCCTTGTTCTAAAGCTCTTTGGGAACTGCTTGCGTAGCCCCAGAGACTTGGGGGCTGCATGCTTTCCTGCTGCCTTCAGCCTCAAAGCCACCCTTTCCCACTTGGCGCCGCGCCAGGCACAAAAATGGCCTATGGCTGGAGATGGGTCCCATGCCCAAAGAGCCAGCAGGGAAAACTATGCCTTGTTCTAAAGCTCTTTGGGAACCGCTTGCTTGGCCCCACAGACCTGGGGGCTGCGGGCTTTCCTGCTGCCTTCAGCGTCAAAACCACCCTTTACCACTACGCACCGCGCCAGGCACAAAAATGGCCATACGGCTGGAAATGGGTCCCCCGTCCAAAGAGCCAGCAGGGAAAACTATGCCTTCTTCTAAAGCTCTTTGGGAACCGCTTGCGTAGCCCCACAGACCTGGGGGCTGCAGGCTTTCCTGCTGCCTTCAGCCTCAAAACCACCCTTTCCCACTTGGCGCCGCGCCAGGCACAAAAATGGCCATACGGCTGGAGATGGGTCCCCCGCCCAAAGAGCCAGCAGGGAAAACTATGCCTTGTTCTAAAGCTCTTTGGGAACCGCTTGTGTAGCCCCACAGACCTGGGGGCTGCGGGATTTCCTGCTGCCTTCAGCCTCAAAGCCACCCTTTCCCACTTGGCGCCGCATCAGGCACAAAAATGGCCTATGGCTGGAGATGGGGCCCATGCCCAAAGAGCCAGCAAGGAAAACTATGCCTTGTTCTAAAGCTCTTTGGGAACCGCTTGCGTAGCCCCACAGACCTGGGGGCTGCAGGCTTTCCTGCTGCCTTCAGCCTCAAAGCCACCCTTTCCCACTTGGCACTCCATCAGGTAAAAAAATGGCCTATGGCTGGAGATCGGTCCCATGCCCAAAGAGCCAGCAAGGAAAACTATGCCTTGTTCTAAAGCTCTTTGGGAACCGCTTGCGTGGCCCCACAGACGTGGGGCCTGCAGGCTTTGCTGCTGCCTTCAGCCTCAAAGCCACCCTTTCCCACTTGGCGCCGCGCTAGGCACAAAAATGGTCTATGGCTGGAGATGGGTCCCCCGCCCAGAGAGCCAGCAGGGAAAACTATGCCTTGTTCTAAAGCTCTTTGGGAACCGCTTGCGTAGCCCTACAGACATGGGGGCTGCGGGCTTTCCTGCTGCCTTCAGCCTCGACACCACCCTTTCCCACTTGGCGCCGTGCCAGGCACAAAAATGGCCATACGGCTGGAGATGGGTCCCCCGCCCAAAGAGCCAGCAGGGAAAACTATGCCTTGTTCTAAAGCTCTTTGGGAACCGCTTGCGTAGCCCCACAGACCTGGGGGCTGCAGGCTTTCCTGCTGCCTTCAGCCTCAAAGCCACCCTTTCCCACTTGGCGCCCTATCAGGCACAAAAATAGCCTATGGCTGGAGATGGGTCCCATGCCCAAAGAGCCATCAGGGAAAACTATGCCTTGTTCTAAAGCTCTTTGGGAACCGCTTGCTTGGCCCCACAGACCTGGGGGCTGCAGGCTTTCCTGCTGCCTTCAGCCTCAAAACCACCCTTTCCCACTACGCACCGCGCCAGGCACAAAAATGGCCATACGGCTGGAGATGGGTCCCCCGCCCAAAGAGCCAGCAGGGAAAACTATGCCTTGTTCTAAAGCTCTTTGGGAACCGCTTGCGTAGCCCCACAGACCTGGGGGCTGCGGGCTTTCCTGCTGCCTTCAGCCTCGACACCACCCTTTCCCACTTGGCGCCGCGCCAGGCACAAAAATGGCCATACGGCTGGAGATGGGTCCCCCGCCCAGAGAGCCAGCAGGGAAAATTATGCCTTGTTCTAAAGCTCTTTGGGAACCGCTTGCGTAGCCCCACAGACCTGGCGCTGCGGGCTTTCCTGCTGCCTTCAGCCTCAAAGCCACCCTTTCCCACTTGGTGTCGCGCCAGGCACAAAAATGGCCTATGGCTGGAGATGGGTCCCATGCCCAAAGACCCAGCAGGGAAAACTATGCCTTGTTCTAAAGCTCTTTGGGAACCGCTTGCGTAGCCCCACAGACCTGGGGGCTGCGGGCTTTCCTGCTGCCTTCAGCCTCAAAGCCACCCTTTCCCACTTGGCGTCGTGCCAGGCACAAAAATGGCCATATGTCTGCAGATGGGTCCCCCGCCCAAAGAGCCAGCAGGGAAAACTATGCCTTGTTCTAAAGCTCTTTGGGAACCGCTTGCGTAGCCGCACAGACCTGGGGGCTGCGGGCTTTCCTGCTGCCTTCAGCGTCAAAACCACCCTTTACCACTACGCACCGCGCCAGGCACAAAAATGGCCATACGGCTGGAAATGGGTCCCCCGTCCAAAGAGCCAGCAGGGAAAACTATGCCTTCTTCTAAAGCTCTTTGGGAACCGCTTGCGTAGCCCCACAGATCTGGGGGCTGCAGGCTTTCCTGCTGCCTTCAGCCTCAAAGCCACCCTTTCCCACTTGGCGCCCTATCAGGCACAAAAATGGCCTATGGCTGGAGATGGGTCCCATGCCCAAAGAGCCATCAGGGAAAACTATGCCTTGTTCTAAAGCTCTTTGGGAACCGCTTGCTTGGCCCCACAGACCTGGGGGCTGCAGGCTTTCCTGCTGCCTTCAGCCTCAAAACCACCCTTTCCCACTACGCACCGCGCCAGGCACAAAAATGGCCATACGGCTGGAGATGGGTCCCCCGCCCAAAGAGCCAGCAGGGAAAACTATGCCTTGTTCTAAAGCTCTTTGGGAACCGCTTGCATAGCCCCACAGACCTGGGGGCTGCAGGCTTTGCTGCTGCCTTCAGCCTCGACAGCACCCTTTCCCACTTGGCGCCGCGCCAGGCACAAAAACGGCCTATGGCTGGAGATGGGTCCCCCGCCCAGAGAGCCAGCAGGGAAAATTATGCCTTGTTCTAAAGCTCTTTGGGAACTGCTTGCGTAGCCCCAGAGACTTGGGGGCTGCATGCTTTCCTGCTGCCTTCAGCCTCAAAGCCACCCTTTCCCACTTGGCGCCGCGCCAGGCACAAAAATGGCCTATGGCTGGAGATGGGTCCCAGGCCCAAAGAGCCAGCAGGGAAAACTATGCCTTGTTCTAAAGCTCTTTGGGAACCGCTTGCTTGGCCCCACAGACCTGGGGGCTGCAGGCTTTGCTGCTGCCTTCAGCCTCAAAACCACCCTTTCCCACTTGGCGCCGCGCCAGGCACAAAAATGGCCATACGGCTGGAGATGGGTCCCCCGCCCAAAGAGCCAGCAGGGAAAACTATGCCTTGTTCTAAAGCTCTTTGGGAACCGCTTGCGTAGCCGCACAGACCTGGGGGCTGCGGGCTTTCCTGCTGCCTTCAGCGTCAAAACCACCCTTTACCACTACGCACCGCGCCAGGCACAAAAATGGCCATACGGCTGGAAATGGGTCCCCCGTCCAAAGAGCCAGCAGGGAAAACTATGCCTTCTTCTAAAGCTCTTTGGGAACCGCTTGCGTAGCCCCACAGACCTGGGGGCTGCAGGCTTTCCTGCTGCCTTCAGCCTCAAAACCACCCTTTCCCACTTGGCGCCGCGCCAGGCACAAAAATGGCCATACGGCTGGAGATGGGTCCCCCGCCCAAAGAGCCAGCAGGGAAAACTATGCCTTGTTCTAAAGCTCTTTGGGAACCGCTTGTGTAGCCCCACAGACCTGGGGGCTGCGGGATTTCCTGCTGCCTTCAGCCTCAAAGCCACCCTTTCCCACTTGGTGTCGCGCCAGGCACAAAAATGGCCTATGGCTGGAGATCGGTCCCATGCCCAAAGAGCCAGCAAGGAAAACTATGCCTTGTTCTAAAGCTCTTTGGGAACCGCTTGCGTGGCCCCACAGACGTGGGGCCTGCAGGCTTTGCTGCTGCCTTCAGCCTCAAAGCCACCCTTTCCCACTTGGCGCCGCGCTAGGCACAAAAATGCTCTATGGCTGGAGATGGGTCCCCCGCCCAGAGAGCCAGCAGGGAAAACTATGCCTTGTTCTAAAGCTCTTTGGGAACCGCTTGCGTAGCCCTACAGACATGGGGGCTGCGGGCTTTCCTGCTGCCTTCAGCCTCGACACCACCCTTTCCCACTTGGCGCCGTGCCAGGCACAAAAATGGCCATACGGCTGGAGATGGGTCCCCCGCCCAAAGAGCCAGCAGGGAAAACTATGCCTTGTTCTAAAGCTCTTTGGGAACCGCTTGCGTAGCCCCAAAGACCTGGGGGCTGCGGGCTTTCCTGCTGCCTTCAGCCTCAAAACCACCCTTTCCCACTTGGCGCCGCGCCAGGCACAAAAATGGCCTATGGCTGGAGATGGGTCCCATGCCCAAAGAGCCAGCAGGGAAAACTATGCCTTGTTCTAAAGCTCTTTGGGAACCGCTTGCGTAGCCCCACAGACCTGGGGGCTGCGGGCTTTCCTGCTGCCTTCAGCCTCAAAGCCACCCTTTCCCACTTGGCCTCGCGCTAGGCACAAAAATGGCCATACGGCTGGAGATGGGTCCCCCGCCCAGAGAGCCAGCAAGGAAAATTATGCCTTGTTCTAAAGCTCTTTGGGAACCGCTTGCGTAGCCGCACAGACCTGGGGGCTGCGGGCTTTGCTGCTGCCTTCAGCCTCAAAGCCACCCTTTCCCACTTGGCGCCGCATCAGGCACAAAAATGGCCTATGCCTGGAGATGGGTCCCATGCCCAAAGAGCCAGCAAGGAAAACTATGCCTTGTTCTAAAGCTCTTTGGGAACCGCTTGCGTAGCCCCACAGACCTGGGGGCTGCAGGCTTTCCTGCTGCCTTCAGCCTCAAAGCCACCCTTTCACACTTGGCACTCCATCAGGCAAAAAAATGGCCTATGGCTGGAGATCGGTCCCATGCCCAAAGACCCAGCAAGGAAAACTATGCCTTGTTCTAAAGCTCTTTGGGAACCGCTTGCGTGGCCCCACAGACGTGGGGCCTGCAGGCTTTGCTGCTGCCTTCAGCCTCAAAGCCACCCTTTCCCACTTGGCGCCGCGCCAGGCACAAAAATGGCCTATGGCTGGAGATGGGTCCCATGCCCAAAGAGCCAGCAGGGAAAACTATGCCTTCTTCTAAAGCTCTTTGGGAACCGCTTGCTTGGCCCCACAGACCTGGGGGCTGCAGGCTTTGCTGCTGCCTTCAGCCTCAAAACCACCCTTTCCCACTTGGCGCCGCGCCAGGCACAAAAATGGCCATACGGCTGGAGATGGGTCCCCCGCCCAAAGAGCCAGCAGGGAAAACTATGCCTTGTTCTAAAGCTCTTTGGGAACCGCTTGCGTAGCCCGACAGACCTGGGGGCTGCGGGCTTTGCTGCTGCCTTCAGCGTCAAAACCACCCTTTACCACTACGCACCGCGCCAGGCACAAAAATGGCCATACGGCTGGAAATGGGTCCCCTGTCCAAAGAGCCAGCAGGGAAAACTATGCCTTCTTCTAAAGCTCTTTGGGAACCGCTTGCTTGGCCCCACAGACCTGGGGGCTGCAGGTTTTCCTGCTGCCTTCAGCCTCAAAACCACCCTTTCCCACTACGCACCGCGCCAGGCACAAAAATGGCCATACGGCTGGAGATGGGTCCCCCGCCCAAAGAGCCAGCAGGGAAAACTATGCCTTGTTCTAAAGCTCTTTGGGAACCGCTTGCGTAGCCCCACAGACCTGGGGGCTGCGGGCTTTCCTGCTGCCTTCAGCCTCGACACCACCCTTTCCCACTTGGCGCCGCGCCAGGCACAAAAATGGCCATACGGCTGGAGATGGTTCCCCCGCCCAGAGAGCCAGCAAGGAAAATTATGCCTTGTTCTAAAGCTCTTTGGGAACCGCTTGCGTAGCCCCACAGACCTGGCGCTGCGGGCTTTCCTGCTGCCTTTAGCCTCAAAGCCACCCTTTCCCACTTGGTGTCGCGCCAGGCACAAAAATGGCCTATGGCTGGAGATGGGTCCCATGCCCAAAGAGCCAGCAGGGAAAACTATGCCTTGTTCTAAAGCTCTTTGGGAACCGCTTGCGTAGCCCCACAGACCTGGGGGCTGCAGGCTTTGCTGCTGCCTTCAGCCTCAAAGCCACCCTTTCCCACTTGGCGTCGCGCTAGGCACAAAAATGGCCATACGGCTGGAGATGGGTCCCCCGCCCAGAGAGCCAGCAAGGAAAATTTTGCCTTGTTCTAAAGCTCTTTGGGAACCGCTTGCGTAGCCGCACAGACCTGGGGGCTGCGGGCTTTCCTGCTGCCTTCAGCCTCAAAGCCACCCTTTCCCACTTGGCGCCGCGCCAGGCACAAAAATGGCCTATGGCTGGAGATGGGGCCCATGCCCAAAGAGCCAGCAAGGAAAACTATGCCTTGTTCTAAAGCTCTTTGGGAACCGCTTGCGTAGCCCCACAGACCTGGGGGCTGCAGGCTTTCCTGCTGCCTTCAGCCTCAAAGCCACCCTTTCCCACTTGGCACTCCATCAGGTAAAAAAATGGCCTATGGCTGGAGATCGGTCCCATGCCCAAAGACCCAGCAAGGAAAACTATGCCTTGTTCTAAAGCTCTTTGGGAACCGCTTGCGTGGCCCCACAGACGTGGGGCCTGCAGGCTTTGCTGCTGCCTTCAGCCTCAAAGCCACCCTTTCCCACTTGGCGCCGCGCTAGGCACAAAAATGGTCTATGGCTGGAGATGGGTCCCCCGCCAAGAGAGCCAGCAGGGAAAACTATGCCTTGTTCTAAAGCTCTTTGGGAACCGCTTGCGTAGCCCTACAGACATGGGGGCTGCGGGCTTTCCTGCTGCCTTCAGCCTCGACACCACCCTTTCCCACTTGGCGCCGTGCCAGGCACAAAAATGGCCATACGGCTGGAGATGGGTCCCCCGCCCAAAGAGCCAGCAGGGAAAACTATGCCTTGTTCTAAAGCTCTTTGGGAACCGCTTGCGTAGCCGCACAGACCTGGGGGCTGCAGGCTTTGCTGCTGCCTTCAGCCTCAAAACCACCCTTTCCCACTACGCACCGCGCCAGGCATAAAAATAGCCATACGACTGGAGATGGGTCCCCCGCCCAAAGAGCCAGCAGGGAAAACTATGCCTTGTTCTAAAGCTCTTTGGGAACCGCTTGCATAGCCCCACAGACCTGGGGGCTGCAGGCTTTGCTGCTGCCTTCAGCCTCGACAGCACCCTTTCCCACTTGGCGCCCTATCAGGCACAAAAATGGCCTATGGCTGGAGATGGGTCCCATGCCCAAAGAGCCATCAGGGAAAACTATGCCTTGTTCTAAAGCTCTTTGGGAACCGCTTGCTTGGCCCCACAGACCTGGGGGCTGCAGGCTTTCCTGCTGCCTTCAGCCTCAAAACCACCCTTTCCCACTACGCACCGCGCCAGGCACAAAAATGGCCATACGGCTGGAGATGGGTCCCCCGCCCAAAGAGCTAGCAGGGAAAACTATGCCTTGTTCTAAAGCTCTTTGGGAACCACTTGCGTAGCCCCACAGACCTGGGGGCTGTGGGCTTTCCTGCTGCCTTCAGCCTCGACACCACCCTTTCCCACTTGGCGCCGCGCCAAGCACAAAAATGGCCATACGGCTGGAGATGGGTCCCCCGCCCAAAGAGCCAGCAGGGAAAACTATGCCTTTTTCTAAAGCTCTTTGGGAACCGCTTGCGTAGCCCCACAGACCTGGGGGTGTGGGCTTTGCTGCTGCCTTCAGCCTCAAAGCCACCCTTTCCCGCTTGGCGCCGGGCCAGGCACAAAAATGGCCATACGGCTGGAGATGGGTCCCCCGCCCAAAGAGCCAGCAGGGAAAACTATGCCTTGTTCTAAAGCTCTTTGGGAACCGCTTGCGTAGCCCCACAGACCTGGGGGCTGCGGGCTTTCCTGCTGCCTTCAGCCTCAAAACCACCCTTTCCCACTTGGCGCCGCGCCAGGCACAAAAATGGCCATACGGCTGGAGATGGGTCCCCCGCCCAAAGAGCCAGCAGGGAAAACTATGCCTTGTTCTAAAGCTCTTTGGGAACCGCTTGCGTAGCCCCACAGACCTGGGGGCTGCAGGCTTTCCTGCTGCCTTCAGCCTCAAAGCCACCCTTTCCCACTTGGCGCCCTATCAGGCACAAAAATGGCCTATGCCTGGAGATGGGTCCCATGCCCAAAGAGCCATCAGGGAAAACTATGCCTTGTTCTAAAGCTCTTTGGGAACCGCTTGCTTGGCCCCACAGACCTGGGGGCTGCAGGCTTTCCTGCTGCCTTCAGCCTCAAAACCACCCTTTCCCACTACGCACCGCGCCAGGCACAAAAATGGCCATACGGCTGGAGATGGGTCCCCCGCCCAAAGAGCTAGCAGGGAAAACTATGCCTTGTTCTAAAGCTCTTTGGGAACCACTTGCGTAGCCCCACAGACCTGGGGGCTGTGGGCTTTCCTGCTGCCTTCAGCCTCGACACCACCCTTTCCCACTTGGCGCCGTGCCAAGCACAAAAATGGCCATACGGCTGGAGATGGGTCCCCCGCCCAAAGAGCCAGCAGGGAAAACTATGCCTTTTTCTAAAGCTCTTTGGGAACCGCTTGCGTAGCCCCACAGACCTGGGGGTGTGGGCTTTGCTGCTGCCTTCAGCCTCAAAGCCACCCTTTCCCGCTTGGCGCCGGGCCAGGCACAAAAATGGCCATACGGCTGGAGATGGGTCCCCCGCCCAAAGAGCCAGCAGGGAAAACTATGCCTTGTTCTAAAGCTCTTTGGGAACCGCTTGCGTAGCCCCACAGACCTGGGGGCTGCGGGCTTTCCTGCTGCCTTCAGCCTCAAAACCACCCTTTCCCACTTGGCGCCGCGCCAGGCACAAAAATGGCCATACGGCTGGAGATGGGTCCCCCGCCCAGAGAGCCAGCAAGGAAAATTATGCCTTGTTCTAAAGCTCTTTGGGAACCGCTTGCGTAGCCCCACAGACCTGGCGCTGCGGGCTTTCCTGCTGCCTTCAGCCTCAAAGCCACCCTTTCCCACTTGGCGTCGCGCCAGGCACAAAAATGGCCTATGGCTGGAGATGGGTCCCATGCCCAAAGAGCCAGCAGGGAAAACTATGCCTTGTTCTAAAGCTCTTTGGGAACCGCTTGCGTAGCCCCACAGACCTGGGGGCTGCAGGCTTTGCTGCTGCCTTCAGCCTCAAAGCCACCCTTTCCCACTTGGCGTCGCGCTAGGCACAAAAATGGCCATACGGCTGGAGATGGGTCCCCCGCCCAGAGAGCCAGCAAGGAAAATTATGCCTTGTTCTAAAGCTCTTTGGGAACCGCTTGCGTAGCCCCACAGACCTGGGGGCTGCAGGCTTTCCTGCTGCCTTCAGCCTCAAAGCCACCCTTTCCCACTTGGCACTCCATCAGGCAAAAAAATGGCCTATGGCTGGAGATCGGTCCCATGCCCAAAGACCCAGCAAGGAAAACTATGCCTTGTTCTAAAGCTCTTTGGGAACCGCTTGCGTGGCCCCACAGACGTGGGGCCTGCAGGCTTTGCTGCTGCCTTCAGCCTCAAAGCCACCCTTTCCCACTTGGCGCCGCGCTAGGCACAAAAATGGTCTATGGCTGGAGATGGGTCCCCCGCCCAGAGAGCCAGCAGGGAAAACTATGCCTTGTTCTAAAGCTCTTTGGGAACCGCTTGCGTAGCCCTACAGACATGGGGGCTGCGGGCTTTCCTGCTGCCTTCAGCCTCGACACCACCCTTTCCCACTTGGCGCCGTGCCAGGCACAAAAATGGCCATACGGCTGGAGATGGGTCCCCCGCCCAAAGAGCCAGCAGGGAAAACTATGCCTTGTTCTAAAGCTCTTTGGGAACCGCTTGCGTAGCCCCAAAGATCTGGGGGCTGCGGGCTTTCCTGCTGCCTTCAGCCTCGACACCACCCTTTCCCACTTGGCGCCGCGCCAGGCACAAAAATGGCCTATGGCTGGAGATGGGTCCCCCGTCCAAAGAGCCAGCAGGGAAAACTATGCCTTGTTCTAAAGCTCTTTGGGAACCGCTTGCGTAGCCCCACAGACCTGGGGGCTGCGGGCTTTCCTGCTGCCTTCAGCCTCAAAACCACCCTTTCCCACTTGGCGCCCCATCAGGCACAAAAATGGCCATACGGCTGGAGATGGGTCCCCCGCCCGAAGAGCCAGCAGGGAAAACTATGCCTTGTTCTAAAGCTATTTGGGAACCACTTGCGTAGCCCCACAGACCTGGGGGCTGCGGGTTTTCCTGCTGCCTTCAACCTCAAAGCCACCCTTTCCCACTTGGCGCCGCATCAGGCACAAAAATGGCCATACGGCTGGAAATGGGTCCCATGCCCAAAGGCCCAGCAAGGAAAACTATGCCTTGTTCTAAAGCTCTTTGGGAACCGCTTGCGTAGCCCCACAGACGTGGGGCCTGAAGGCTTTCCTGCTGCCTTCAGCCTCAAAACCACCCTTTCCCACTTGGCGCCGGGCCAGGCACAAAAATTGCCATATGGCTGGAGATGGGTCCCATGCCAAAAGAGCCAGCAGGGAAAACTATGCCTTGTTCTAAAGCTCTTTGGGAACCGCTTGCTTGGCCCCACAGACCTGGGGGCTGCAGGCTTTCCTGCTGCCTTCAGCCTCGACAGCACCCTTTCCCACTTGGCGCGGCGCCAGGCACAAAAATGGCCTATGGGTGGAGATGGGTCCCATGCCCAAAGAGCCATCAGGGAAAACTATGCCTTGTTCTAAAGCTCTTTGGGAACCGCTTGCATAGCCCCACAGACCTGGGGGCTGTGGGCTTTCCTGCTGCCTTCAGCCTCGACACCACCCTTTCCCACTTGGCGCCGTGCCAGGCACAAAAATGGCCATACGGCTGGAGATGGGTCCCCCGCCCAAAGAGCCAGCAGGGAAAACTATGCCTTGTTCTAAAGCTCTTTGGGAACCGCTTGCGTAGCCCCACAGACCTGGGGGCTGTGGGCTTTGCTGCTGCCTTCAGCCTCAAAGCCACCCTTTCCCGCTTCGCGCCAGGCCAGGCACAAAAATGGCCATACGGCTGGAGATGGGTCCCACGCCCAAAGAGCCAGCAGTGAAAACTACGCCTTGTTCTAAAGCTCTTTGGGAACCGCTTGCGTAGCCACACAGACCTGGGGGCTGCAGGCTCTCCTGCTGCCTTCAGCCTCGACACCACCCTTTCCCACTTGGCGCCGCGCTAGGCACAAAAATGGCCATACGGCTGGAGATGGGTCCCCCGCCCAAAGAGCCAGCAGGGAAAACTAGGCCTTGTTCTAAAGCTCTTTGGGAACCGCTTGCGTAGCCGCACAGACCTGGGGGCTGCAGGCTTTCCTGCTGCCTTCAGCCTCAAAGCCACCCTTTCCCACTACGCACCGCGCCAGGCACAAAAATGGCCTATGGCTGGAGATGGGTCCCATGCCCAAAGACCCAGCAAGGAAAACTATGCATTGTTCTAAAGCTCTTTGGGAACCGCTTGCGTAGCCCCACAGACCTGGGGGCTGCAGGCTTTCCTGCTGCCTTCAGACTCGACACCACCCTTTCCCACTTGGCACCGCGCCAGGCACAAAAATGGCCTATGGCTGGAGATGGGTCCCATGCCCAAAGAGCCAGCAGGGAAAACTATGCCTTGTTCTGAAGCTCTTTGGGAACCGCTTGCGTAGCCACACAGACCTTAGGGCTGCAGGCTTTGCTCCTGCCTTCAGCCTCAAAGCCACCCTTTCCCACTTGGCACCGCGCCAGGCACAAAAATGGCCATACGGCTGGAGATGGGTCCCCCGCCCAAAGAGACAGCAGGGAAAACTATGCCTTGTTCTAAAGCTCTTTGGGAACCGCTTGCTTGGCCCCACAGACGTGGGGGCTGTGGGCTTTGCTGCTGCCTTCAGCCTCGACACCACCCTTTCCCACTTGGCGCCGTGCCAGGCACAAAAATGGCCATACGGCTGGAGATGGGTCCCCCGCCCAAAGAGCCAGCAGGGAAAATTATGCCTTGTTCTAAAGCTCTTTGGGAACCGCTTGCGTAGCCCCACAGACCTGGGGGCTGCAGGCTTTCCTGCTGCCTTCAGCCTCAAAGCCACCCTTTCCCACTTGGCACTCCATCAGGCAAAAAAATGGCCTATGGCTGGAGATCGGTCCCATGCCCAAAGACCCAGCAAGGAAAACTATGCCTTGTTCTAAAGCTCTTTGGGAACCGCTTGCGTGGCCCCACAGACGTGGGGCCTGCAGGCTTTGCTGCTGCCTTCAGCCTCAAAGCCACCCTTTCCCACTTGGCGCCGCGCTAGGCACAAAAATGGTCTATGGCTGGAGATGGGTCCCCCGCCCAGAGAGCCAGCAGGGAAAACTATGCCTTGTTCTAAAGCTCTTTGGGAACCGCTTGCGTAGCCCCACAGACCTGGGGGCTGCGGGCTTTCCTGCTGCCTTCAGCCTCGACACCACCCTTTCCCACTTGGCGCCGCGCCAGGCACAAAAATGGCCATACGGCTGGAGATGGGTCCCCCGCCCAAAGAGCCAGCAGGGAAAACTATGCCTTGTTCTAAAGCTCTTTGGGAACCGCTTGCGTAGCCCCAAAGATCTGGGGGCTGCGGGCTTTCCTGCTGCCTTCAGCCTCGACACCACCCTTTCCCACTTGGCGCCGCGCCAGGCACAAAAATGGCCATACGGCTGGAGATGGGTCCCCCGTCCAAAGAGCCAGCAGGGAAAACTATGCCTTGTTCTAAAGCTCTTTGGGAACCGCTTGCATAGCCCCACAGACCTGGGGGCTGCGGGCTTTCCTGCTGCCTTCAGCCTCAAAACCACCCTTTCCCACTTGGCGCCCCATCAGGCACAAAAATGGCCATACGGCTGGAGATGGGTCCCCCGCCCGAAGAGCCAGCAGGGAAAACTATGCCTTGTTCTAAAGCTATTTGGGAACCACTTGCGTAGCCCCACAGACCTGGGGGCTGCGGGTTTTCCTGCTGCCTTCAACCTCAAAGCCACCCTTTCCCACTTGGCGCCGCGCTAGGCACAAAAATGGCCATACGGCTGGAGATGGGTCCCCCGCCCAAAGAGCCAGCAGGGAAAACTAGGCCTTGTTCTAAAGCTCTTTGGGAACCGCTTGCGTAGCCGCACAGACCTGGGGGCTGCAGGCTTTCCTGCTGCCTTCAGCCTCAAAGCCACCCTTTCCCACTACGCACCGCGCCAGGCACAAAAATGGCCTATGGCTGGAGATGGGTCCCATGCCCAAAGACCCAGCAAGGAAAACTATGCATTGTTCTAAAGCTCTTTGGGAACCGCTTGCGTAGCCCCACAGACCTGGGGGCTGCAGGCTTTCCTGCTGCCTTCAGACTCGACACCACCCTTTCCCACTTGGCACCGCGCCAGGCACAAAAATGGCCTATGGCTGGAGATGGGTCCCATGCCCAAAGAGCCAGCAGGGAAAACTATGCCTTGTTCTGAAGCTCTTTGGGAACCGCTTGCGTAGCCACACAGACCTTAGGGCTGCAGGCTTTGCTCCTGCCTTCAGCCTCAAAGCCACCCTTTCCCACTTGGCACCGCGCCAGGCACAAAAATGGCCATACAGCTGGAGATGGGTCCCCCGCCCAAAGAGACAGCAGGGAAAACTATGCCTTGTTCTAAAGCTCTTTGGGAACCGCTTGCTTGGCCCCACAGACGTGGGGGCTGTGGGCTTTGCTGCTGCCTTCAGCCTCGACACCACCCTTTCCCACTTGGCGCCGTGCCAGGCACAAAAATGGCCATACGGCTGGAGATGGGTCCCCCGCCCAAAGAGCCAGCAGGGAAAATTATGCCTTGTTCTAAAGCTCTTTGGGAACCGCTTGCGTAGCCCCACAGACCTGGGGGCTGCAGGCTTTCCTGCTGCCTTCAGCCTCAAAGCCACCCTTTCCCACTTGGCACTCCATCAGGCAAAAAAATGGCCTATGGCTGGAGATCGGTCCCATGCCCAAAGACCCAGCAAGGAAAACTATGCCTTGTTCTAAAGCTCTTTGGGAACCGCTTGCGTGGCCCCACAGACGTGGGGCCTGCAGGCTTTGCTGCTGCCTTCAGCCTCAAAGCCACCCTTTCCCACTTGGCGCCGCGCTAGGCACAAAAATGGTCTATGGCTGGAGATGGGTCCCCCGCCCAGAGAGCCAGCAGGGAAAACTATGCCTTGTTCTAAAGCTCTTTGGGAACCGCTTGCGTAGCCCCACAGACCTGGGGGCTGCGGGATTTCCTGCTGCCTTCAGCCTCGACACCACCCTTTCCCACTTGGCGCCGCGCCAGGCACAAAAATGGCCATACGGCTGGAGATGGGTCCCCCGTCCAAAGAGCCAGCAGGGAAAACTATGCCTTGTTCTAAAGCTCTTTGGGAACCGCTTGCATAGCCCCACAGACCTGGGGGCTGCGGGCTTTCCTGCTGCCTTCAGCCTCAAAACCACCCTTTCCCACTTGGCGCCCCATCAGGCACAAAAATGGCCATACGGCTGGAGATGGGTCCCCCGCCCGAAGAGCCAGCAGGGAAAACTATGCCTTGTTCTAAAGCTATTTGGGAACCACTTGCGTAGCCCCACAGACCTGGGGGCTGCGGGTTTTCCTGCTGCCTTCAACCTCAAAGCCACCCTTTCCCACTTGGCGCCGCATCAGGCACAAAAATGGCCATACGGCTGGAAATGGGTCCCATGCCCAAAGGCCCAGCAAGGAAAACTATGCCTTGTTCTAAAGCTCTTTGGGAACCGCTTGCGTAGCCCCACAGACGTGGGGCCTGCAGGCTTTCCTGCTGCCTTCAGCCTCAAAACCACCCTTTCCCACTTGGCGCCGCGCCAGGCACAAAAATTGCCATACGGCTGGAGATGGGTCCCATGCCAAAAGAGCCAGCAGGGAAAACTATGCCTTGTTCTAAAGCTCTTTGGGAACCGCTTGCGTAGCCGCACAGACCTGGGGGCTGCAGGCTTTCCTGCTGCCTTCAGCCTCGACAGCACCCTTTCCCACTTGGCGCGGCGCCAGGCACAAAAATGGCCAATGGTGGAGATGGGTCCCATGCCCAAAGAGCCATCAGGGAAAACTATGCCTTGTTCTAAAGCTCTTTGGGAACCGCTTGCATAGCCCCACAGACCTGGGGGCTGTGGGCTTTCCTGCTGCCTTCAGCCTCGACACCACCCTTTCCCACTTGGCGCCGTGCCAGGCACAAAAATGGCCATACGGCTGGAGATGGGTCCCCCGCCCAAAGAGCCAGCAGGGAAAACTATGCCTTGTTCTAAAGCTCTTTGGGAACCGCTTGCGTAGCCCCACAGACCTGGGGGCTGTGGGCTTTGCTGCTGCCTTCAGCCTCAAAGCCACCCTTTCCCGCTTCGCGCCAGGCCAGGCACAAAAATGGCCATACGGCTGGAGATGGGTCCCCCGCCCAAAGAGCCAGCAGGGAAAACTATGCCTTGTTCTAAAGCTCTTTGGGAACCGCTTGCGTAGCCCCACAGACCTGGGGGCTGCAGGCTCTCCTGCTGCCTTCAGCCTCGACACCACCCTTTCCCACTTGGCGCCGCGCTAGGCACAAAAATGGTCTATGGCTGGAGATGGGTCCCCCGCCCAAAGAGCCAGCAGGGAAAACTAGGCCTTGTTCTAAAGCTCTTTGGGAACCGCTTGCGTAGCCGCACAGACCTGGGGGCTGCAGGCTTTCCTGCTGCCTTCAGCCTCAAAGCCACCCTTTCCCACTACGCACCGCGCCAGGCACAAAAATGGCCTATGGCTGGAGATGGGTCCCATGCCCAAAGACCCAGCAAGGAAAACTATGCATTGTTCTAAAGCTCTTTGGGAACCGCTTGCGTAGCCCCACAGACCTGGGGGCTGCAGGCTTTCCTGCTGCCTTCAGACTCGACACCACCCTTTCCCACTTGGCACCGCGCCAGGCACAAAAATGGCCTATGGCTGGAGATGGGTCCCATGCCCAAAGAGCCAGCAGGGAAAACTATGCCTTGTTCTGAAGCTCTTTGGGAACCGCTTGCGTAGCCACACAGACCTTAGGGCTGCAGGCTTTGCTCCTGCCTTCAGCCTCAAAGCCACCCTTTCCCACTTGGCGCCGCGCCAGGCACAAAAATGGCCATACGGCTGGAGATGGGTCCCCCGCCCAAAGAGACAGCAGGGAAAACTATGCCTTGTTCTAAAGCTCTTTGGGAACCGCTTGCTTGGCCCCACAGACGTGGGGGCTGTGGGCTTTGCTGCTGCCTTCAGCCTCGACACCACCCTTTCCCACTTGGCGCCGTGCCAGGCACAAAAATGGCCATACGGCTGGAGATGGGTCCCCCGCCCAAAGAGCCAGCAGGGAAAATTATGCCTTGTTCTAAAGCTCTTTGGGAACCGCTTGCGTAGCCCCACAGACCTGGGGGCTGCAGGCTTTCCTGCTGCCTTCAGCCTCAAAGCCACCCTTTCCCACTTGGCACTCCATCAGGCAAAAAAATGGCCTATGGCTGGAGATCGGTCCCATGCCCAAAGACCCAGCAAGGAAAACTATGCCTTGTTCTAAAGCTCTTTGGGAACCGCTTGCGTGGCCCCACAGACGTGGGGCCTGCAGGCTTTGCTGCTGCCTTCAGCCTCAAAGCCACCCTTTCCCACTTGGCGCCGCGCTAGGCACAAAAATGGTCTATGGCTGGAGATGGGTCCCCCGCCCAGAGAGCCAGCAGGGAAAACTATGCCTTGTTCTAAAGCTCTTTGGGAACCGCTTGCGTAGCCCTACAGACATGGGGGCTGCGGGCTTTCCTGCTGCCTTCAGCCTCGACACCACCCTTTCCCACTTGGCGCCGTGCCAGGCACAAAAATGGCCATACGGCTGGAGATGGGTCCCCCGCCCAAAGAGCCAGCAGGGAAAACTATGCCTTGTTCTAAAGCTCTTTGGGAACCGCTTGCGTAGCCCCAAAGATCTGGGGGCTGCGGGCTTTCCTGCTGCCTTCAGCCTCGACACCACCCTTTCCCACTTGGCGCCGCGCCAGGCACAAAAATGGCCTATGGCTGGAGATGGGTCCCCCGTCCAAAGAGCCAGCAGGGAAAACTATGCCTTGTTCTAAAGCTCTTTGGGAACCGCTTGCGTAGCCCCACAGACCTGGGGGCTGCGGGCTTTCCTGCTGCCTTCAGCCTCAAAACCACCCTTTCCCACTTGGCGCCCCATCAGGCACAAAAATGGCCATACGGCTGGAGATGGGTCCCCCGCCCGAAGAGCCAGCAGGGAAAACTATGCCTTGTTCTAAAGCTATTTGGGAACCACTTGCGTAGCCCCACAGACCTGGGGGCTGCGGGTTTTCCTGCTGCCTTCAACCTCAAAGCCACCCTTTCCCACTTGGCGCCGCATCAGGCACAAAAATGGCCATACGGCTGGAAATGGGTCCCATGCCCAAAGGCCCAGCAAGGAAAACTATGCCTTGTTCTAAAGCTCTTTGGGAACCGCTTGCGTAGCCCCACAGACGTGGGGCCTGAAGGCTTTCCTGCTGCCTTCAGCCTCAAAACCACCCTTTCCCACTTGGCGCCGGGCCAGGCACAAAAATTGCCATATGGCTGGAGATGGGTCCCATGCCAAAAGAGCCAGCAGGGAAAACTATGCCTTGTTCTAAAGCTCTTTGGGAACCGCTTGCTTGGCCCCACAGACCTGGGGGCTGCAGGCTTTCCTGCTGCCTTCAGCCTCGACAGCACCCTTTCCCACTTGGCGCGGCGCCAGGCACAAAAATGGCCTATGGGTGGAGATGGGTCCCATGCCCAAAGAGCCATCAGGGAAAACTATGCCTTGTTCTAAAGCTCTTTGGGAACCGCTTGCATAGCCCCACAGACCTGGGGGCTGTGGGCTTTCCTGCTGCCTTCAGCCTCGACACCACCCTTTCCCACTTGGCGCCGTGCCAGGCACAAAAATGGCCATACGGCTGGAGATGGGTCCCCCGCCCAAAGAGCCAGCAGGGAAAACTATGCCTTGTTCTAAAGCTCTTTGGGAACCGCTTGCGTAGCCCCACAGACCTGGGGGCTGTGGGCTTTGCTGCTGCCTTCAGCCTCAAAGCCACCCTTTCCCGGTTCGCGCCAGGCCAGGCACAAAAATGGCCATACGGCTGGAGATGGGTCCCACGCCCAAAGAGCCAGCAGTGAAAACTACGCCTTGTTCTAAAGCTCTTTGGGAACCGCTTGCGTAGCCACACAGACCTGGGGGCTGCAGGCTCTCCTGCTGCCTTCAGCCTCGACACCACCCTTTCCCACTTGGCGCCGCGCTAGGCACAAAAATGGCCATACGGCTGGAGATGGGTCCCCCGCCCAAAGAGCCAGCAGGGAAAACTAGGCCTTGTTCTAAAGCTCTTTGGGAACCGCTTGCGTAGCCGCACAGACCTGGGGGCTGCAGGCTTTCCTGCTGCCTTCAGCCTCAAAGCCACCCTTTCCCACTACGCACCGCGCCAGGCACAAAAATGGCCTATGGCTGGAGATGGGTCCCATGCCCAAAGACCCAGCAAGGAAAACTATGCATTGTTCTAAAGCTCTTTGGGAACCGCTTGCGTAGCCCCACAGACCTGGGGGCTGCAGGCTTTCCTGCTGCCTTCAGACTCGACACCACCCTTTCCCACTTGGCACCGCGCCAGGCACAAAAATGGCCTATGGCTGGAGATGGGTCCCATGCCCAAAGAGCCAGCAGGGAAAACTATGCCTTGTTCTGAAGCTCTTTGGGAACCGCTTGCGTAGCCACACAGACCTTAGGGCTGCAGGCTTTGCTCCTGCCTTCAGCCTCAAAGCCACCCTTTCCCACTTGGCACCGCGCCAGGCACAAAAATGGCCATACGGCTGGAGATGGGTCCCCCGCCCAAAGAGACAGCAGGGAAAACTATGCCTTGTTCTAAAGCTCTTTGGGAACCGCTTGCTTGGCCCCACAGACGTGGGGGCTGTGGGCTTTGCTGCTGCCTTCAGCCTCGACACCACCCTTTCCCACTTGGCGCCGTGCCAGGCACAAAAATGGCCATACGGCTGGAGATGGGTCCCCCGCCCAAAGAGCCAGCAGGGAAAATTATGCCTTGTTCTAAAGCTCTTTGGGAACCGCTTGCGTAGCCCCACAGACCTGGGGGCTGCAGGCTTTCCTGCTGCCTTCAGCCTCAAAGCCACCCTTTCCCACTTGGCACTCCATCAGGCAAAAAAATGGCCTATGGCTGGAGATCGGTCCCATGCCCAAAGACCCAGCAAGGAAAACTATGCCTTGTTCTAAAGCTCTTTGGGAACCGCTTGCGTGGCCCCACAGACGTGGGGCCTGCAGGCTTTGCTGCTGCCTTCAGCCTCAAAGCCACCCTTTCCCACTTGGCGCCGCGCTAGGCACAAAAATGGTCTATGGCTGGAGATGGGTCCCCCGCCCAGAGAGCCAGCAGGGAAAACTATGCCTTGTTCTAAAGCTCTTTGGGAACCGCTTGCGTAGCCCCACAGACCTGGGGGCTGCGGGCTTTCCTGCTGCCTTCAGCCTCGACACCACCCTTTCCCACTTGGCGCCGCGCCAGGCACAAAAATGGCCATACGGCTGGAGATGGGTCCCCCGCCCAAAGAGCCAGCAGGGAAAACTATGCCTTGTTCTAAAGCTCTTTGGGAACCGCTTGCGTAGCCCCAAAGATCTGGGGGCTGCGGGCTTTCCTGCTGCCTTCAGCCTCGACACCACCCTTTCCCACTTGGCGCCGCGCCAGGCACAAAAATGGCCATACGGCTGGAGATGGGTCCCCCGTCCAAAGAGCCAGCAGGGAAAACTATGCCTTGTTCTAAAGCTCTTTGGGAACCGCTTGCATAGCCCCACAGACCTGGGGGCTGCGGGCTTTCCTGCTGCCTTCAGCCTCAAAACCACCCTTTCCCACTTGGCGCCCCATCAGGCACAAAAATGGCCATACGGCTGGAGATGGGTCCCCCGCCCGAAGAGCCAGCAGGGAAAACTATGCCTTGTTCTAAAGCTATTTGGGAACCACTTGCGTAGCCCCACAGACCTGGGGGCTGCGGGTTTTCCTGCTGCCTTCAACCTCAAAGCCACCCTTTCCCACTTGGCGCCGCGCTAGGCACAAAAATGGCCATACGGCTGGAGATGGGTCCCCCGCCCAAAGAGCCAGCAGGGAAAACTAGGCCTTGTTCTAAAGCTCTTTGGGAACCGCTTGCGTAGCCGCACAGACCTGGGGGCTGCAGGCTTTCCTGCTGCCTTCAGCCTCAAAGCCACCCTTTCCCACTACGCACCGCGCCAGGCACAAAAATGGCCTATGGCTGGAGATGGGTCCCATGCCCAAAGACCCAGCAAGGAAAACTATGCATTGTTCTAAAGCTCTTTGGGAACCGCTTGCGTAGCCCCACAGACCTGGGGGCTGCAGGCTTTCCTGCTGCCTTCAGACTCGACACCACCCTTTCCCACTTGGCACCGCGCCAGGCACAAAAATGGCCTATGGCTGGAGATGGGTCCCATGCCCAAAGAGCCAGCAGGGAAAACTATGCCTTGTTCTGAAGCTCTTTGGGAACCGCTTGCGTAGCCACACAGACCTTAGGGCTGCAGGCTTTGCTCCTGCCTTCAGCCTCAAAGCCACCCTTTCCCACTTGGCACCGCGCCAGGCACAAAAATGGCCATACAGCTGGAGATGGGTCCCCCGCCCAAAGAGACAGCAGGGAAAACTATGCCTTGTTCTAAAGCTCTTTGGGAACCGCTTGCTTGGCCCCACAGACGTGGGGGCTGTGGGCTTTGCTGCTGCCTTCAGCCTCGACACCACCCTTTCCCACTTGGCGCCGTGCCAGGCACAAAAATGGCCATACGGCTGGAGATGGGTCCCCCGCCCAAAGAGCCAGCAGGGAAAATTATGCCTTGTTCTAAAGCTCTTTGGGAACCGCTTGCGTAGCCCCACAGACCTGGGGGCTGCAGGCTTTCCTGCTGCCTTCAGCCTCAAAGCCACCCTTTCCCACTTGGCACTCCATCAGGCAAAAAAATGGCCTATGGCTGGAGATCGGTCCCATGCCCAAAGACCCAGCAAGGAAAACTATGCCTTGTTCTAAAGCTCTTTGGGAACCGCTTGCGTGGCCCCACAGACGTGGGGCCTGCAGGCTTTGCTGCTGCCTTCAGCCTCAAAGCCACCCTTTCCCACTTGGCGCCGCGCTAGGCACAAAAATGGTCTATGGCTGGAGATGGGTCCCCCGCCCAGAGAGCCAGCAGGGAAAACTATGCCTTGTTCTAAAGCTCTTTGGGAACCGCTTGCGTAGCCCCACAGACCTGGGGGCTGCGGGCTTTCCTGCTGCCTTCAGCCTCGACACCACCCTTTCCCACTTGGCGCCGCGCCAGGCACAAAAATGGCCATACGGCTGGAGATGGGTCCCCCGTCCAAAGAGCCAGCAGGGAAAACTATGCCTTGTTCTAAAGCTCTTTGGGAACCGCTTGCATAGCCCCACAGACCTGGGGGCTGCGGGCTTTCCTGCTGCCTTCAGCCTCAAAACCACCCTTTCCCACTTGGCGCCCCATCAGGCACAAAAATGGCCATACGGCTGGAGATGGGTCCCCCGCCCGAAGAGCCAGCAGGGAAAACTATGCCTTGTTCTAAAGCTATTTGGGAACCACTTGCGTAGCCCCACAGACCTGGGGGCTGCGGGTTTTCCTGCTGCCTTCAACCTCAAAGCCACCCTTTCCCACTTGGCGCCGCATCAGGCACAAAAATGGCCATACGGCTGGAAATGGGTCCCATGCCCAAAGGCCCAGCAAGGAAAACTATGCCTTGTTCTAAAGCTCTTTGGGAACCGCTTGCGTAGCCCCACAGACGTGGGGCCTGCAGGCTTTCCTGCTGCCTTCAGCCTCAAAACCACCCTTTCCCACTTGGCGCCGCGCCAGGCACAAAAATTGCCATACGGCTGGAGATGGGTCCCATGCCAAAAGAGCCAGCAGGGAAAACTATGCCTTGTTCTAAAGCTCTTTGGGAACCGCTTGCGTAGCCGCACAGACCTGGGGGCTGCAGGCTTTCCTGCTGCCTTCAGCCTCGACAGCACCCTTTCCCACTTGGCGCGGCGCCAGGCACAAAAATGGCCAATGGTGGAGATGGGTCCCATGCCCAAAGAGCCATCAGGGAAAACTATGCCTTGTTCTAAAGCTCTTTGGGAACCGCTTGCATAGCCCCACAGACCTGGGGGCTGTGGGCTTTCCTGCTGCCTTCAGCCTCGACACCACCCTTTCCCACTTGGCGCCGTGCCAGGCACAAAAATGGCCATACGGCTGGAGATGGGTCCCCCGCCCAAAGAGCCAGCAGGGAAAACTATGCCTTGTTCTAAAGCTCTTTGGGAACCGCTTGCGTAGCCCCACAGACCTGGGGGCTGTGGGCTTTGCTGCTGCCTTCAGCCTCAAAGCCACCCTTTCCCGCTTCGCGCCAGGCCAGGCACAAAAATGGCCATACGGCTGGAGATGGGTCCCCCGCCCAAAGAGCCAGCAGGGAAAACTATGCCTTGTTCTAAAGCTCTTTGGGAACCGCTTGCGTAGCCCCACAGACCTGGGGGCTGCAGGCTCTCCTGCTGCCTTCAGCCTCGACACCACCCTTTCCCACTTGGCGCCGCGCTAGGCACAAAAATGGTCTATGGCTGGAGATGGGTCCCCCGCCCAAAGAGCCAGCAGGGAAAACTAGGCCTTGTTCTAAAGCTCTTTGGGAACCGCTTGCGTAGCCGCACAGACCTGGGGGCTGCAGGCTTTCCTGCTGCCTTCAGCCTCAAAGCCACCCTTTCCCACTACGCACCGCGCCAGGCACAAAAATGGCCTATGGCTGGAGATGGGTCCCATGCCCAAAGACCCAGCAAGGAAAACTATGCATTGTTCTAAAGCTCTTTGGGAACCGCTTGCGTAGCCCCACAGACCTGGGGGCTGCAGGCTTTCCTGCTGCCTTCAGACTCGACACCACCCTTTCCCACTTGGCACCGCGCCAGGCACAAAAATGGCCTATGGCTGGAGATGGGTCCCATGCCCAAAGAGCCAGCAGGGAAAACTATGCCTTGTTCTGAAGCTCTTTGGGAACCGCTTGCGTAGCCACACAGACCTTAGGGATGCAGGCTTTGCTCCTGCCTTCAGCCTCAAAGCCACCCTTTCCCACTTGGCGCCGCGCCAGGCACAAAAATGGCCATACGGCTGGAGATGGGTCCCCCGCCCAAAGAGACAGCAGGGAAAACTATGCCTTGTTCTAAAGCTCTTTGGGAACCGCTTGCTTGGCCCCACAGACGTGGGGGCTGTGGGCTTTGCTGCTGCCTTCAGCCTCGACACCACCCTTTCCCACTTGGCGCTGTGCCAGGCACAAAAATGGCCATACGGCTGGAGATGGGTCCCCCGCCCAAAGAGCCAGCAGGGAAAATTATGCCTTGTTCTAAAGCTCTTTGGGAACCGCTTGCGTAGCCCCACAGACCTGGGGGCTGCAGGCTTTCCTGCTGCCTTCAGCCTCAAAGCCACCCTTTCCCACTTGGCACTCCATCAGGCAAAAAAATGGCCTATGGCTGGAGATCGGTCCCATGCCCAAAGACCCAGCAAGGAAAACTATGCCTTGTTCTAAAGCTCTTTGGGAACCGCTTGCGTGGCCCCACAGACGTGGGGCCTGCAGGCTTTGCTGCTGCCTTCAGCCTCAAAGCCACCCTTTCCCACTTGGCGCCGCGCTAGGCACAAAAATGGTCTATGGCTGGAGATGGGTCCCCCGCCCAGAGAGCCAGCAGGGAAAACTATGCCTTGTTCTAAAGCTCTTTGGGAACCGCTTGCGTAGCCCCACAGACCTGGGGGCTGCGGGCTTTCCTGCTGCCTTCAGCCTCGACACCACCCTTTCCCACTTGGCGCCGCGCCAGGCACAAAAATGGCCATACGGCTGGAGATGGGTCCCCCGCCCAAAGAGCCAGCAGGGAAAACTATGCCTTGTTCTAAAGCTCTTTGGGAACCGCTTGCGTAGCCCCAAAGATCTGGGGGCTGCGGGCTTTCCTGCTGCCTTCAGCCTCGACACCACCCTTTCCCACTTGGCGCCGCGCCAGGCACAAAAATGGCCATACGGCTGGAGATGGGTCCCCCGTCCAAAGAGCCAGCAGGGAAAACTATGCCTTGTTCTAAAGCTCTTTGGGAACCGCTTGCATAGCCCCACAGACCTGGGGGCTGCGGGCTTTCCTGCTGCCTTCAGCCTCAAAACCACCCTTTCCCACTTGGCGCCCCATCAGGCACAAAAATGGCCATACGGCTGGAGATGGGTCCCCCGCCCGAAGAGCCAGCAGGGAAAACTATGCCTTGTTCTAAAGCTATTTGGGAACCACTTGCGTAGCCCCACAGACCTGGGGGCTGCGGGTTTTCCTGCTGCCTTCAACCTCAAAGCCACCCTTTCCCACTTGGCGCCGCATCAGGCACAAAAATGGCCATACGGCTGGAAATGGGTCCCATGCCCAAAGGCCCAGCAAGGAAAACTATGCCTTGTTCTAAAGCTCTTTGGGAACCGCTTGCGTAGCCCCACAGACGTGGGGCCTGCAGGCTTTCCTGCTGCCTTCAGCCTCAAAACCACCCTTTCCCACTTGGCGCCGCGCCAGGCACAAAAATTGCCATACGGCTGGAGATGGGTCCCATGCCAAAAGAGCCAGCAGGGAAAACTATGCCTTGTTCTAAAGCTCTTTGGGAACCGCTTGCGTAGCCGCACAGACCTGGGGGCTGCAGGCTTTCCTGCTGCCTTCAGCCTCGACAGCACCCTTTCCCACTTGGCGCGGCGCCAGGCACAAAAATGGCCAATGGTGGAGATGAGTCCCATGCCCAAAGAGCCATCAGGGAAAACTATGCCTTGTTCTAAAGCTCTTTGGGAACCGCTTGCATAGCCCCACAGACCTGGGGGCTGTGGGCTTTCCTGCTGCCTTCAGCCTCGACACCACCCTTTCCCACTTGGCGCCGTGCCAGGCACAAAAATGGCCATACGGCTGGAGATGGGTCCCCCGCCCAAAGAGCCAGCAGGGAAAACTATGCCTTGTTCTAAAGCTCTTTGGGAACCGCTTGCGTAGCCCCACAGACCTGGGGGCTGTGGGCTTTGCTGCTGCCTTCAGCCTCAAAGCCACCCTTTCCCGCTTCGCGCCAGGCCAGGCACAAAAATGGCCATACGGCTGGAGATGGGTCCCCCGCCCAAAGAGCCAGCAGGGAAAACTATGCCTTGTTCTAAAGCTCTTTGGGAACCGCTTGCGTAGCCCCACAGACCTGGGGGCTGCAGGCTCTCCTGCTGCCTTCAGCCTCGACACCACCCTTTCCCACTTGGCGCCGCGCTAGGCACAAAAATGGTCTATGGCTGGAGATGGGTCCCCCGCCCAAAGAGCCAGCAGGGAAAACTAGGCCTTGTTCTAAAGCTCTTTGGGAACCGCTTGCGTAGCCGCACAGACCTGGGGGCTGCAGGCTTTCCTGCTGCCTTCAGCCTCAAAGCCACCCTTTCCCACTACGCACCGCGCCAGGCACAAAAATGGCCTATGGCTGGAGATGGGGCCCATGCCCAAAGACCCAGCAAGGAAAACTATGCATTGTTCTAAAGCTCTTTGGGAACCGCTTGCGTAGCCCCACAGACCTGGGGGCTGCAGGCTTTCCTGCTGCCTTCAGACTCGACACCACCCTTTCCCACTTGGCACCGCGCCAGGCACAAAAATGGCCTATGGCTGGAGATGGGTCCCATGCCCTAACAGCCAGCAGGGAAAACTATGCCTTGTTCTGAAGCTCTTTGGGAACCGCTTGCGTAGCCACACAGACCTTAGGGCTGCAGGCTTTGCTCCTGCCTTCAGCCTCAAAGCCACCCTTTCCCACTTGGCACCGCGCCAGGCACAAAAATGGCCATACGGCTGGAGATGGGTCCCCCGCCCAAAGAGACAGCAGGGAAAACTATGCCTTGTTCTAAAGCTCTTTGGGAACCGCTTGCGTAGCCCTACAGACCTGGGGGCTGCGGGCTTTGCTGCTGCCTTCAGCCTCGACACCACCCTTTCCCACTTGGCGCCGTGCCAGGCACAAAAATGGCCATACGGCTGGAGATGGGTCCCCCGCCCAAAGAGCCAGCAGGGAAAACTATGCCTTGTTCTAAAGCTCTTTGGGAACCGCTTGCGTAGCCCCACAGACCTGGGGGCTGCGGGCTTTCCTGCTGCCTTCAGCCTCGACACCACCCTTTCCCACTTGGCGCCGCGCTAGGCACAAAAATGGCCATACGGCTGGAGATGGGTCCCCCGCCCAAAGAGCCAGCAGGGAAAACTATGCCTTGTTCTAAAGCTCTTTGGGAACCGCTTGCGTAGCCCCACAGACCTGGGGGCTGCGGGCTTTCCTGCTGCCTTCAGCGTCAAAACCACCCTTTCCCACTACGCACCGCGCCAGGCACAAAAATGGCCATACGGCTGGAGATGGGTCCCCCGCCCAAAGAGCCAGCAGGGAAAACTATGCCTTGTTCTAAAGCTCTTTGGGAACCGCTTGCGTAGCCCCACAGACCTGGGGCTGCAGGCTTTCCTGCTGCCTTCAGCCTCAAAGCCACCCTTTCCCACTTGGCGCCCTATCAGGCACAAAAATGGCCTATGGCTGGAGATGGGTCCCATGCCCAAAGAGCCATCAGGGAAAACTATGCCTTGTTCTAAAGCTCTTTGGGAACCGCTTGCTTGGCCCCACAGACCTGGGGGCTGCAGGCTTTCCTGCTGCCTTCAGCCTCGACACCACCCTTTCCCACTACGCACCGCGCCAGGCAGAAAAATGGCCTATGGCTGTAGATGGGTCCCATGCCCTAAGAGCTAGCAGGGAAAACTATGCCTTGTTCTAAAGCTCTTTGGGAACCGCTTGCGTAGCCCCACAGACCTTAGGGCTGCAGGCTTTGCTCCTGCCTTCAACCTCAAAGCCACCCTTTCCCACTTGGCGCCGCGCCAGGCTCAAAAATGGCCATACGGCTGGAGATGGGTCCCCCGCCCAAAGAGCCAGCAGGGAAAACTATGCCTTGTTCTAAAGCTCTTTGGGAACCGCTTGCGTAGCCCTACAGACCTGGGGGCTGCGGGCTTTGCTGCTGCCTTCAGCCTCGACACCACCCTTTCCCACTTGGCGCCGTGCCAGGCACAAAAATGGCCATACGGCTGGAGATGGGTCCCCCGCCCAAAGAGCCAGCAGGGAAAACTATGCCTTGTTCTAAAGCTCTTTGGGAACCGCTTGCGTAGCCGCACAGACCTGGGGGCTGCGGGCTTTGCTGCTGCCTTCAGCCTCAAAACCACCCTTTCCCACTTGGCGCCGCGCTAGGCACAAAAATGGCCATACGGCTGGAGATGGGTCCCCCGCCCAAAGAGCCAGCAGGGAAAACTATGCCTTCTTCTAAAGCTCTTTGGGAACCGCTTGCGTAGCCCGACAGACCTGGGGGCTGCGGGCTTTCCTGCTGCCTTCAGCCTCAAAGCCACCCTTTCCCACTTGGCGCCGCGCCAGGCACAAAAATGGCCATACGGCTGGAGATGGGTCCCCCGCCCAAAGAGCCAGCAGGGAAAACTATGCCTTGTTCTAAAGCTCTTTGGGAACCGCTTGCGTAGCCCCACAGACCTGGGGGCTGCAGGCTTTGCTGCTGCCTTCAGCCTCAAAGCCACCCTTTTCCACTGGACGCCGCATCAGGCACAAAAATGGCCATATGGCTGGAGATGGGTCCCCTGCCCAAAGAGCCAGCAAGGAAAACTATGCCTTGTTCTAAAGCTCTTTGGGAACCACTTGCGTAGCTCCACAGACCTGGGAGCTGCGGGCTTTCCTGCTGCCTTCAGCCTCGACACCACCCTTTCCCACTGGGCGCCGCGCCAGGCACAAAAATGGCCATACGGCTGGAGATGGGTCCCCCGCCCAAGGAGCCAGCAGGGAAAACTATGCCTTGTTCTAAAGCTCTTTGGGAACCGCTTGCGTAGCCCCACAGACCTGGGGGCTGCAGGCTTTCCTGCTGCCTTCAACCTCGACACCACCCTTTCCCACTTGGCGTCGCGCCAGGCACAAAAATGGCCTATGGCTGGAGATGGGTCCCCCGCCCAAAGAGCCAGCAGGGAAAACTATGCCTTGTTCTAAAGCTCTTTGGGAACCGCTTGCGTAGCCCCACAGACCTGGGGGCTGCAGGCTCTCCTGCTGCCTTCAGCCTCAAAGCCACCCTTTCCCACTTGGCGTCGCGCCAGGCAAAAAAAATGGCCTATGGCTGGAGATGGGTCCCCCGACCAAAGAACAAGCAGGGAAAACTATGCCTTGTTCTAAAGCTCTTTGGGAACCGCTTGCGTAGCCGCACACACCTGGGGGCTGTGGGCTTTCCTTCTGCCTTCATGTTCGACAACACCCTTCCCACTTGGCGCCGCGCCAGGCACAAAAA